>NW_027331919.1:18296245-18417476 GCF_048418815.1 Hemitrygon akajei
AGATAATGGGGAAGTGGTGAGAGGGGAGGAATGTGGGAGAGAAGGGAAGAGAGGAATGGTGGAGGGAAAGGGGCGAGAGAGAGAGAGTTCGTCATGTGATAAAGAAGGGAAGATAGAGTGCCCCACTGGAAGAGAAAGACGAGGACACCCCGTGGGGGACACGAGTGTCCAGGGGAGCTGTTCACGTTACTCGGAAGGAGGGGGAGCTCAATCACCTCGGTGGGGCATGGGTGTTTGTCCTGGGGCTGTGGTTTCTGACAGACAGACGTCTGAAGTACCGACGATGAGCAGGAGCAGTGGGAGTGTCCTTTGCGCAAACCATGAAACAACCGGGAGATGTAAATCTCCTGAAGAATAGAGGCTCTGTATGAGTGAAACAAATCACATCGACTTTCCTTCCACCCGCCCTCCTTCTCTACCTCCCACCGTCCATTCCTCTCTCCCCATTCGACTACTCCCTCCCTCATCGTCTACAATCCTTCTCCCTCATCCCTCCCTTTCCTGCACTCCTCTTTCTACTCTCTACCAAACACTCTCTCCTTCCTATCCTCCTCTCCGTTCCTCTCATTCCATCCCTCGCTCTCTTCCTCCCGTTTACACGTCGCCATTTTTCCTTCTCTCTCCCAACTCCTCTCCCTCGATTTCTCTACCCATCTTCCTCTTCCTCCGTTCATCCCTCATCTTCCCTTCACTTCCGCCTCTCTCTTCACTTTCCTCTCCCCCTCCACCCACTCACTCCACAGTACCGCCAACACTCGATTACTCCCCCATCTCCCCCCCCCCTCTTTCTCCCCATTCTCACTACTCTTCCCATAGCCACTCATATCTCCGTGGGCCACCCTCTCGCACACTCTCAATCCCTCTCCACGGCGCCTACTCCTCCCCTGCTCTCGGCCTCTCCCTTTATCTGCACATCATCTGTTTTTTGTTGCTGCCGGACAAACTCCCTGTAAACACGGGTTTCCTTTGACAACAGTTACTTCTCCTTCCTGAGCTAAGAGACGCAGAGAATCCTCGACAGGATGGACAACAGTGCGACTTACATGAATGTGCAGTTCACAAAAACACGGTCTCCTTCCCGAGGTGAGTGGGGCAGAGAGACGGAGGGAGGGAGATTCACTCTGTGTCGGACCCCAGGAGTGTGTGATGGGACGGTGCGCCGGGAGCCCAGTAAAATATATTTAACCCCATCTCGCCCCTTCGCTCTCCTCTCCCTTCTCTCACTCTGCACAATACATCTCTTCCCACCTTTTCTCTCCCTTTCCCTCTCACGCTCATTCTTCTTTCCCTCTCTTCTCCGCTCTCCTGTCCTCACACTGACCCTTTTCCACCATCAACCTCTCTCTTTTCTCTGTCTCCTTTCTCCCCATGTTGTTCTCTTTCTCTCGCTCCCCTCTAACACCCCCTCCTCTCTCTCTCTACTAAACCACAGACTCCTCCCTGCCCACTCTACCCCGCCATGTCTCTCACGCTATTCCCTCTATTCCTTCTCTCCCACTCTCTCTCTTTCCCTTCCTCTTTCCCTCCTTTCCTGCCTCCATCTGGCTTACACATTCAGCCCGCTCGCTAACTATCTCCGAGCCTCTCTCTACTCCTTCTATACCGAGATGAACATTCGGAAAGCGAACGCCTCATCAATACAGAAACAGGTCAGTTACTCTACTCTGCACCTCACTGTCCCCGAATCTCTGCTGCACTCTCACTCTTCCTTGTCTATCTCTCTCTCGCAGACCATCAGACCTCCACCAACACAAAGCTGAACATTCGGAAAGTCGAACCCCTCATCAATATACAAACAGGTCAGTGATGCAACAACGACGTCATTATGGAGGGCTCACATGTCATACTCCCAAAGGCCCTATTGTGTGAGGCATTCTTCTCCACCAATTCCCTGGCAGCTCGTTCCACAGACTGACCACCATCTGGGTAACAAACGGTTGTCAATCGGCTCACCAGTTGAAACTTTTTTCCCCTCTCTCCTTATACCTGCGCGCTCTGGTCCTCGATTGTCCAAGTCCAGGGGAAATAATTGCACCCGTTCAATCTGTCTGTGCTCCTCGTGGCTGTATATACCCCTGAAAGGTCATCCCTGCGCTACAAGGAATAAAGTCGCAATCAACCCAACCTCTTTCCCTAACTCAGTCCCTGGAGTCCCGGCAACGTCGTCGTAAATCTCCCCGTGTACTCATTTCCAGTTCGATGGCATCTGTCCGGGAGCAGGACGACCATCACTGAACACCGTATTCCACGTGTATCGACGTCATGTACAACTGCATCATGTTCGCCCGACTCCTGTACTCAGTGACAGTCTGATGAAGGTCTGCGTTCAGACGCATTCTTCACCGTCCTGTCTACCTGTGACTTCACATTCTGGGAACCGTGCTCCTGTACCGCGGGACCTTCTGTTCTCTAACACTCCTCAGTGTTTCTCCGGAACGCTGTGAATGTCCGACCCTGGGCTGTCTGACTGAAATACGATAACTCGCACTTATCCGACTTAAACTGCATTTGCTTCTGCTAGTGACGGGTTCCCAGTCTGAGAAAGGAACTGCAACCTTAAACCTTTCCTCCTCACACCGCCCCAATTGTGTATCAGTCAGTCAATCGTGCCTGCACAGCGCCCATCTTCCAGAGCGGTATACCATCTGGGACATTGTTAAAATCTGGGTACATTAAATCTACCATCACCATTTGATCGGTCCTCCGCAATCAAATAAGTCAGAAATATCTCCTGGGTTCCACATCATCATCCAGAGCAGACAACCATCTAAGCACTTGTTCATATCCGTGTTAAATACGATACATACGCTACCCGTGCTTGACATGTCATCTCCGGTAAAATCAGACCGACAACTCACCCCGGGTCTCACACCATCTAGACTCTCCCTGCCTCTTCTATTTTCCACTATCTCTATCCTCCCTTCTCCTCCCTCTGTCACTGCTCCGTTCCTTCTCTCCCTACCTCCCTCTCTTCCATCTTCCAGAGCGATCAACTATCTGCGACCTTGTGAAGGGACTTGTCAAATTCAGCTTACATTATGCCTACCAATCTGCAGAAATCAGTCAGTAAACTCTCCCTGGACCCCCTACCATTCTACAGATTAGCTTACAACTGGAAACAATAAACGCCTTATGAAGTTCCCTACACATCAGGTCTACCACCCTGCTCTCATGAACCGTCCTGATTCCTCAATCCTCATATAGAAACTGCAGAACACTGTGGTCACAGCTGAGCACATCTCGGCAACCTGCCTCCCCTCCAGGAACTCTGTCCACACCTCCTGCTGTCATCATCAGCAAAGAACCAACCCCACTACCCGGTCATGCTGTCTTCTGCACCCACCCCATGGGAAAGAAGATACGAAAGCAAGTCTCCCTAGAACATAGAACATAGAAATTTATAGCACATTACAGGCGCTTCGGCCCACAATGTTGTGCCGACGGATCACTCAACCTATTCTCATAATATACGCCATCCAATCCGGGCAACTACCTTGTAAATCTCCTCTGTACTCTCGCTACAGTGTCCACATCCTTCCCGTAGTGCGGAGAGCACAACTGAACACAGTGCTCCAAGTGGGATCTGACCACGGTCTTCTATATCTGTAACTAGGCTCAAGGAGGGTTTCTATCCAACTGTTATCAGACTATCGAACAGTCCCATATTAGGGCATTAGGGACGCTGAACCACACAATCGTCACCTCGTGGCTCTTCCACCTTACTGTCTGCCTGCATGCACTTTCTCTGTAACTGTGACACTTTATTCTGCATTCTGTGACCGATGCACCGCCTTATATCCCAGCGAAGTGATCTGTATCTCTGGAAGTTACTGGGACTTGTCCTGTTTCTGATGAAAATAAGTGATATGGTTGAAAACGTAGATGGGGGCTTTGTAGTTCTACACATGATACATGAAGTTCAGTGGTGTTGTGGACCGTGTAGAAGATCTGCAAAGATTTCAGTAGGATGTGGATCAGTTTCTGATATGGGTTGGAGAAATGGCAGGATGAGCTTAACCCGGACAAACTCAGAATTTGAACTTCGGTAAGTCAAATGGTAAGAGATAGCGCATTATTAAAGACAAGAACCAAAACTGTTGATTATCAGAGTGATGCCGGGGTCTAGTTTCATTGTTCGCGGCCATGCTTACTGACAGGGACTTATGCAGGTACATAGCATTCCTGCCTGTATTAGGCTGCATCACGCGTATTATATGAGGATTGGGAAGCTTTTAGAAACTTGCAGGAGGAAACTAAGAAGGTCACTAGAAAGGAAAAGATGAATTATGAAAGGAAGCTGGCAGCGAATATCAAAGAAGATACTAAAATAATGGCATGTTATAGAAAGCTAATGGCATGTTGTCCTTCATAACAAGCAGAGTTGAGTATATGAGCAAAGAGGTCGTTCTGCCGTTGAACAGGGCCCAGGTGACACCACTCGGAGTACTGTGTGCAGTTTTGGTCTCCAATTTTGAGGTTGGTCATTCTTGCTATTGAGGTAGTGCAGTGTAGGTTCACGAGGTTAATTCCCGGGTTGGCGACACTGTCATACGTTGAAAGACTGGAGCGACTGGACTTGTATACACCAGGATTTGGAAATATGAGAGGGGATCTGATTGAACCATATAACGGCGTGAAGGGATTGTACACGCTAAACGCAGTAAACATGTTCCCGAAGTTGGGGGAGTAGAGAACTAGAAGCCACCGTTGAAGAATAAGGGGTAGGCCATTTAGAGGATTTTTTTTTTCACCCAGCGAATTGTGGAACTGTGGAATGCTCTGCCTCAGGGGGCAGTGCAGATCAGTTCTCGGGATGCTTTCAAGTTAGATAGAGCTCTTAAAGATAGCGGAGTCAAGGGATACGGGGAAAAGGCAAGAACGGGATACTGATTGTGGATGATCAGCCATGATCGCAGTAAATGGGCGCTGCTAGCTCGAAGGGCCGAATGGCCTTCTCCTGCACCTATTGTCTATCGTCTACTAAATGTTTTTTTTTATGTATATGAAGGGTAAAAGAGAGTCAAGGGTAGATATTTGACAAACAGAAAACGTTGCTGGGGATATTGTAATGAGAGACCCAGAGAAGACACAGGAACTGAATGTATCCTTTGCACTGGACTTCACAGTGGAAGGTCTGCAGTATACCAGACATTCAAGAGTGTCAGGGAAATGAAGTCTCTGCAATGAAAGTTACGACTGAGAAGATGCTCAGGAAGCTTAATGGTCTGAGGGTGGGTAAATCTACTGGACCGACGGAATGCACCCTCGGGTTCAGAAGAAAGTAGCTGGAGTGATTGCGGAGACAATGATCTTCCAGGAATCGATAGATTCTGGCATTGTACCGGATGACTGGAAATTGCAAATGTTACTCCGCTATTTAGGTAGGGTGTACGCAGCAGAAAGGAAACTATAGAACTGTTAGCCTGACAGCAGAGTTTGGAAAGTTGTTGGAATCCATTGATATAGACAAACTGTGCGCTCTAATCCTCGATTCTCCAAGTCTATAGAAAATGACTCTGCGCATTCACATTGTTTGTGCCCCACGTGGTTTTATAAACCTCTGTACGTCACCCATGAACTCCAAGGTATAAAATCCTAACCTCCCCGAATTATCTCTATAACTCGGTCCCTCGAGTCTCGGCAATATTCCCGTAAAGCTCCTTCTGCAATCTTTGCTGCTCAGTGGCATTTCTCCTAGCGCAGGTGGACAAACACTGTTCTCCAAGGGTGACCTACCCTACATCTTGTACAACTGCAAAGTCATCTCTCGACTCCTGTATTCAGAGCCCTGATTGATGAAGATGCAATCTTCACCGCCATATCCAACCTTGACCTCAATTTCTGGGAACCGTTTATCCGTAGCCGTGAGTGCATCTATTCTATAACACTTCCCATTGTTCCTCCTGTTCACTGTGAATGCCCAACCCTAGCTTGTCTTTCTGAAATACAACAGTTCGCACTGATCTCAGTCCATAACCGCCCATTCCTTTCCTGTCCGCATACCTATCCAATTTTTTTTATTTAAATGACAATAACGAACCTGCCTCCACCACTACTCCTGGAATCTCGTTCCACACAGAGCTACCACTCTCTGTGTAAGAGGTCCACCCTCGTGTTACCCATAAACTTTCGCACCTTAACTCTCAACTCATGTCCTCTTGTTTGAACCTCCACTACTCTTAATGAAAAACGGCTATCCACGTCAACTCTATGTATCCCCCTCATAATTTTAAATACCTCTATCAAGACCCCCCCTCAATCTTCTCTGCTCCAAAGAACAAAGAGCTAACATGTTCAACCTGTCTCTGTATCTCAGCTGTTGAAACCCAGGAAACATTCTAGTAAATGTCCTCCATACTCTCTCTATTTTGTTGAAATTTTTCCTATAATTCGGTGACCAGAACTGTACACAATAGTCCATATTTGGCCTGATCAATTCCTTGTACAATTTTAACATTACATCCCAACTCCTATACTCAATGCTCTAATTTGTAAAGGCCAGCATTCCAAAAGCTTTCTTCACCACCCTATACACATGGGATTACACCTTCAGGGAACAATGCACAATTATTCCTAGATCATTCTGTTCTACTGCGTTCCTCAGTGCTCTAATATTGACCATGTATATCCTATTTTGATTTGTCCTACCAAAATGTAGCATCTCACACTTAACAGCATTAAACTCCATGTGCCATCTTTCAACCCATTCTTCTAACTCGCCTGAATCTCTCTGCAAGATTTGAAAACCTACTTCATTCCCCACAACGCCACCTATCTTAGTATCATCTGCATACTTAATAATCCAACTTAACACCCCAACATCCAGATAATTAATGTATATGACAAAACATGGACCCAGTACAGATCCCTGAGGCACACCACTACTCACCGGCCTCCACCCTGACAAACAGTTATCCACCACTACTCTCTGGCGTCTCCCATCCAGCCATGTGAATCCATTTTACTTCTTCAATATCAATACCGACTGATCCTTCCTAACTGACCTTACGTGTGGTACTTTGTCAAAGGCCTTACTGAAATCCATATAGACAACATCCACTGCTTTACACTCGTCAACTTTCCTTGTAACTCCTGCAAAAAAATCAATAAGATTTGTCAAACATGACCTTCCACGCATAAATCCATTTGACTGTTTCTAATCAGAGCGTGTCTATCCTGATAATTATATATACTATCTCTAAGAATACTATCCATTAATTTATACACCACTGACGTCAAACATACAGGCTGATAATTGCTCGGTTAAATCTTATAACTTTTTTTAAACAATGGATCCACATGAGCAATACGCCAATCCTCCGGAACAATCCCCGTTTCTAATGTAATTTGAAATATTTTGTCAGTGCCTCTGATATTTCTGCACCAACTTCACTCAAGGTCCTAAGGAAATCCCAACTGGACCAGGAGACTTGTCGATTGTTATATGTTTTAAAAGCGCCAGTAATTTTATAATCATAGTTTCCATAACTACCCTACTAGTTTCCCTTACCTTACACAAATCAATATCCTTCTCTTTAGTGAATACCGAAGAAAAGAATAAGTTCAAAATTTCCCCCCCTCTCTTTTGGCTCCACACATGATTCTCTAAGGGACGAATTTTATCCGTCACTGTCCTTTTGCTTTTCATATAACTGTAGAAATCATTTGGATTTACTTTCACCTTACTTGCCAAAACAACCTCATAGCTTCTTTTAGCTTTTCTAATTTATTTCTTTAGATTTTTTTACATACTTTATATTCCTCGAGCACCACATTTACACCATGCTACCTATATTTATTACAGATATCTCTCCTTTATCCGAGCAAAGTTTCCAATATCCCATGAAATCCATAGCCCTCTCAAACCTTTAACCTTTCCTTTCAACCTAAGAGGAACATAAAAATTCTGTACCCTCAAAATATCACATTTAAATGGCCGCCATTTCTCTATTCCATCCTTCCCATAAAACCAATTGTCCCAATCCACTCCTCCTAAATCCTTACGCAGCTCCTCAAATTTAGCCTTTCTCCGATCAAAAATCTCAACCCTGGGTCCAGTCCTATCCTGCTCCCTAATTATATTGAATGTACTGGCATTCTGATCACTGGATCCCATGTGCTCCCCAACACATACCTCCGTCACCTGACCTATTTAATTCCTTATCAGAAGATTCTACACTGCCCCTTCTCTAGTTTGTTCCCCAAGTATTGCTGCAAAAAACTATCCTGCTCACATTATACAGACTCCGAACTATCCATCCCTTTGACTGTATGGGCTTCATAGTCTATGTGTGGAAAATTCAAATCTCCCACAATCACAGCCTTGTGTTTACTACAAATATCTGCCACCTCCTTGCACATTTGTTCCGCCTGTTCTCGTTCCCCGTTAGGTTGCCTATAATACACCCCTATAAATGTACTACACCTTTCCCATTCCTATTCCTTAATTCCACCCAAAAGCACGACGAGCCCTCTAATCTATCCTGCCAGAGCAACGTTGTAATATTTTCTATGACAAGCAACGCAACACCTCCCCCTCTTGTCCCTCTGATTCTATCACACCTGAAGCAACGAAATCCAGGAATATTTAGTTGCCAATCACCCCGCTCCTGCAATCATGTTTCACTAATAGCTACAACATCGTATTTCCATGTATCAATCAATGCTCTGAGCTCATCCGCCTTTCTTAGAATACTCCCAGCATTAAAATAAATGTATTTAAGAAATTCCCAGCCCCGTCCTCACTGTTTATCTCTAACAGTACAAAGAACATTACTGTCTTCTTTTTGTTTCTTCTCCCATACAGCTGTTCCTACACTCTGGTTCCCTCCCCCCCCCCCCCCCCCTCATAGCTAGTTTAAATCCACCGGAGCCTCTCTGGCATACTTACCTGCAACAATACTTGTTCCCCTCCATTTCAGATGTAAACCGTCCTGCCGGAACAGGTCCCACCTTCCCTGGAAAAATGCCAAATTATCTATAAATCTTAAGCCCTCCCTCCTGCACCATGTCTTCAGCCATGTGTTGATCTGCACTATCTTACTATTTCTAAACCCACCTGTACGTGGAACTAGTAGCAATCCTGAGATTGCTCTACTGGAGGTCCTGTCCTTTAACTTAAATCGAGCCCAAGCTCTTAAGCCTTCACACTGCTCCCGGCTCACTCTTGTGCCTGCTGTATAAGTCCGTGTTCCTTTTAAATCTTCCGCTCTTCACTGCCCGAAGTCACACGCCTGCGCAGTCTCGCATCTCTTACCCGCAATGAGAATAAAAAAAATCAAAATGGCTCCCTCTTCGCAAACCGGCATTCGCTCTCTCCTTTCTTTTTTCGTTTTCTTTCCCCCATTCGCTCACATTTTCCCGCCCATCGCTCCCCTCTCACCATAACCTTACTTCTACTTCTGTTCATCTGAATGGTCTCTCCACAGGTCCGCATAAACAGGAGCCGAACGAGAACTTCGGAAATAGACCGGACCGTAGAATCTGCATACTCTGCCTAGTTACGTCCATCCTCTTCACGATAGTGGTCGGGCTGTCGATCCATGGTGAGTCGAACGGACTCTGGTTGGAGTCAGACTGTAAACTAACAGTGTGGAATGAAACGTGAGTGTAAAACCTCACAGTAACACGGACTCGCTGCTCAACGTGTCACAACACGTACCTCAACATCACACTGACACGTACCTCACCGTGACACGGAGACACCACTCACTGTGACACGTACACGCTCCTCAACATGACCCGTCCGGCTCCGCACCGTGACAAAGACTCACACGTCACTGTCACACCACTTACTGAGACGGTATAACATAACACCGATGCACCACTCACAGAGGTAATTACCCACACCTCACCCTGACACAAGCAAACCCTTGCCGCAATAGCGACACTGAAATTTACAGCGAAACCCACATAGTGCACTCCGTGACATCGGCGCACACCTCAGCGTGACACTGGCACACCTACCGTAGCGATGACATGCCTCTCACCGTGACACAGACCATTTCTCAGATACCCCAACACAGTCACACCTCAAGGCCCCTCACACTGACATTTCTGTCGCCATGACATGTAGGTGCACTTCATTGTTTCCCGATATACCTCCCTCCGGGGCACAGGAACTCCTAACACAGTGGCAACGACACGTTCCTCACAGGAACTCTGACATACTCCGCATGAAACAGACGCAGAACCCCATGGTAACAACAAAAACATCACCAGGACATTGATAAACCCTCAGCGTGACACAGACACGTCACTCAACCTGGCGCTCACACCTCTCACTGTGCCCCCAGCACATCCTTCACTGTGACACCATTCACCGTGACACTGACACAACACTCTCCGTGACCCGTTCGGTAGCGTGACGCTGACTCACGTGTCACTGTAAACGCTAAACATCCTTCACCATCTCTCTCAGTATCGCAGATTCGTCAGTCTCTTAAACGAATGCACAGCGATCTCCGTCACCAGTTCACTGAGATGGAAACGAAGTACAGATCTATCAACGAAACCAAGGCTCAAATCTGTGCATTTTTGATCAGCAGACGAGGTGAGGCATCATCCCCCTCTTTCACCCGCTCCTCATCACAGGGCAGGCATGGAGAGAGGATGCGTCACTCTGTGCTTGACATCGGGAGTGTATGGTTATGGTATGGACGGTGATTCACTTTGTGTTTGACCTGTGAGTGTGTGATGCGGCGGGATGGTGCAGACAGTGTTACATTTCCTCTCTGATCACAGGCGGGTGGAGGGAGATTGTCTCTGTGTCTGATCCAGGGCGAGGACGGTGCTGAGGGGGTTTCATTCCGTGTCTCTTCCGGCTGTGTGATGAGACGGTGTGGAGGGAATTTCACTCTGTGTCTGTCCGCAAGAACGTGTGATGTGACAGTGAGCAGCGGGCAGTCTGAACCCACACATGTATGATGGGGCGGTAGGGACAGAGAGCTTCACGCTGTGTCTGACCTCCGTTGTAACAGTGTAAGGGAGTTTCTCTTTGTGTTTGTCTCCTGGATTCCGTGATGGGACACCGCTGAAGGAGATTCCACACAGTGGCAAAGGATTGGGTGATTGGAAGTTCCTGTGTCTCACACCAGAAGTGCGTCACTGGACAGTGTGGATTGAAATTCTGTTTTTATGTGTCCCTCCGGCAGTCTGTGATAGGATGGTGGGAAGGAAATGAGTAATTGACACCTGTATTTTATGATGGGACGGTGTTGACGGAGCTAAACCTTACAACTTGAGTCTGCCACCAGTAGAGTATGCTGGGACAGTGAAAACGCATATTCAGTCTATGGGAGGGTGTGGAAGGTGTGTTTATCTGACCCCGGAAACGGGTAATGGGCAGTTTAGAGGGAGCCTCAGGTTGTTTCTGACTCCAGGAATGTGTGTTAGGACGTTGTGGAGGGAGCTTCACTCTGTGTCTAACCCTGGGAGTGAATGATGGTACGGTATAGAGCAAGCTTTACTTTGCGTCTGATGCAGTGTTTTTGCGATGGGATGCTATGCAGCGAGCATCACTCTGTGTCTGACCCCAGGAATGAGTCTTGGGAGAGTCTGGAGGGAGCTTCACTCCGTGTCTTATACCGGGAGTGTCTGATGGGAGAGTGCCATGCGATGCTCGCACTGTGTTCAACCCCTGGGATTGAGATGGGAGTGTATGGAGAGGAGCTTTACTCTTCACCTGACGTCCATGTTCTGTGAAAGGATGTTGTGGAAGATGCCTCACTCTGTGACTGACACAGTGTGCGTGTGAAGGAATGCTCCGGAGGGAGTAACACTCTATATCTGATCCTTGGTGTTTGTGTTGGGATTGTGTGGAAGTGTTCCACTCTGTGTTGAGCACCGTGTTGTGTGAGGGTGTGGTGGTTGCAATTACCAGCCACACCAACAACCGGGCATATTAAAGTGTCCCGTAGCCGACCATCCCCCCGATCATCTGGCAGACGACTGAGCTTTTGCATTCACTGCCCATTCTCTTGTTCGTACCTCTATGTATTGTTGCAAACAAAAACAAACAAGCAAACAAACAAACTATCCTGCTCAAACTTTACAGACTCCAATCCACCCAGCTCTTTTACAGAATGGGCTTCCCGATGCTTACTACAAATATCTGCTATCTCCCTACAAATGTGCTGCTCCAATTCTCGCTCCCCATTAGGTGGTCTATAATACACCCCTATAAGTTTTACTACAACTTTCTCATTCCTCAATTCGACCCAAATACTCTCCCTAGACAAGCCCTCTAATCTATCCTGCCAGAGCATCATTGTAATATTTTCTGGAACACGCAATACTACATCTCCCTCTCTTGCCCCTCCGATTTTATCATACCTGAAACTACGAATTCCAGGAATATTTAGTTGCCAATCACACTCCTCCTGCAACCATGTTTAACTAATTGCTACAACATCATATTTCCAGGTATCATTCCATGCTCTAGGCCCATCCACCTTTCTTACAGTGCTCCTAGAATTAAAATGAATACATTTAAGAAATTCGCCACCTCTTCCACTCTGTTTATCCCTAACGGTGCAAACAACTTTACTATCTTATGTTTCTTACTTCTCCCCTATATCTTCAGTCTGAGCGCTCCCCTTCTCTATCACCTGCCTATCCACCCTCACACACTGTCTACAACCTTTCTCTAATCCTGAACTAATCTCCTCTCTCCTGGTCTCCTCAATGTGATTCCCAGCCCCAACCATTCTAGTTTAAAGTCTCTCCAGTAGCCTTAGCAAATCTCTCCGCCAGGATATTGGTCCCCCGAGGATTCAAGTGCAATCCGCCCTTTTTGTACAGGTCACACCTGCCTCAAAAGAGGTCCCAATGATGAAGAAACTTGAATCCCTGCCCCTTGCTCCAATCCCTCAGGAACGCATTTATCCTCTACCTCATTTCATTCCTACTCTCACTGTCGCGTGGCATCGGCAGCAATCCCGAGATTTCTACCTTTGCGGTCCTTATTCTCAACACCCTTCGTAACTCCCTATATTCTTCTTTCAGGATATCTTCCCTTTTCCCCACCTCCGTCAGTGGTACCTATATGTACCACGGCCTCTGGCTCCTCACCCTCCCACTTCAGGATATCCTGGACGCGATCAGAAACATCCCGGATCATGGCACCAGGGAGGCAAACTACCATCTGTGCCCCCTGACTGCGTCAACAGAATCGCCTATCTGACACTCTAAATATCGAATCACCTAGTACTACTGCCATCCTCTTCCTTTCCCTACCGTTCTGAGCTACAGGACCGGACTCAAAGCCACTCCTGCTTCCTCCAGGTAGGCTGTCTCCCCCCCCCCCCCTCAACAGTACTCAAACTGGAGTACTTATTGTCAAGGGGTACAGCCACTGGGGTACTCTCTAGTATCCGACTCTTCCCCTTCCCTCTCCTAACCGTGACCCACTTGTCTGCCTCCCGTTGCCCTGGTGTGACCATCTGCCTCTAAGTCCTCTTTATCAACTCCTCACTCCCCCTGACCAGACCAAGGTCATGGAACTGCAGCTCCAGATCCCTGACACGGTCCCTTAGGAGCTGCAGCTTGGCGCACCTGGCGGATATATGGACGTCCGGGAGTCTAGGAATTTCCAGGACCTCCCACTTTCGACACCGAGAATAGCAAGCTGCACTCACTCATGATTCCTCCTTTCCTCAAATAACAGGAAAATTTGAAAACTACATCTACTTTTCCTCGTCCGTTTCTGCCTAAGCCCGTTGAGCCAAAGCCCCTAAGCCTCCACTTTGCTCCTTTCTCGTTCCGCTCCCCGCAAAACGACCCTGCCTGTTGTATAAGGCTTTGTTCTTTTTAATCCTTTCATGCTTCACTGCCGACGACACACGCCTGCGCAGTTTATAACCCCGATGAGAAGAAAAAATCAAAATGGCTCCTGTAGCACTCCCGTTCTGATTCTCAGACTTCCTTCTCCAAATCTTCTCCAAGTGAAGGAAATCTAACCCAAGATTAGTGTTGAGACTGGAATGCTAGATGTGGGGACCCTGGGAGACTCCCAGGCTCCTGAAGGATTACAACTCCAGCTGGTGCATAAGGTCAGGCTCCTTAAGATCGTGTTAGGGATCAGGAGCTGCAACTGGATGACTTTTAGCTAATTAGGGAAAGTGAGGAGGTGATTGATAATACCTATATTAGATCGTGGGCATCACCGCTGTGACAGTCCCCCCACCCCCGAAATCGATATATCGCTTTAGATACTGTTGGAGAGGTTGACCTGAACGAAGAAGACCACGGCGAACGGTACTCTAGCACTCTGCCCATTGCCGTGATCAAGAGAGCAAGGAGAAGTAAAAACAAAAGATACGGCGTACAGGGAAGCAAAGAGTAGTGGGAAAACTGAGGACTGGATGACTTTTAAAACAATACGGAAGGAAACTGAGAAAGTCATTAGGGAAGAAAACATGAATTACAAAAGGAAGTTGGCAATTAACATAAAAGGGATACTAAGAGTTTTTTTTAACATATGAAGACACGGAGCGACACGGGTAGATACAGGACTGACTGAAAATGATACTGGAGAAATAATGAAAAACAGAAGGTAGAGGAACTAAATGAGTATTTTGCATCAGTCTTCACAGTGGAAGACATTAGCAACATACCTGATAGCCAGCGGTCTCAGAGACTGGAATTACGTACAGACAAGATTACTGGAGAGAAAGTGCTTGGGAAGCTAAATGGACTAAGGATAGATAAGTCTCTTGGACTGGATAAGGTTCAACCACGGGTTCTAACGGAGGTGGCTTTGGAGATTGTGCAGGCATTGGAAATGATCTTCTGGGGATTAATAGACTCTGGTATGGTTCCTGGGGACTGGAAGGTCGCAAACGTACTGCCGCTATTTAAGAAAGGAGGGAGGCAGCAAAAAGTAAACTACAGACCTACTAGTCTGACATCGGTGGTTGGAAAGTTATTGGAGTCAATCCTCAAGGATGAGGTTATGAAATCCCTCCAGGTACATGACAAGATAGGCCCAAGCCAGCATGGTTTCATGAAGGAAAGATCCTGCTTCACTATCCATTGCAATTTGTTGAGGTAATCTGAAATAAAATTGACAAGGGAGAGGCTGTGGATGTTGTGTATTTGGATTTTCAAAAGGCCTATGAATAGGGTTCCGCATAAGAGGCTGCTTAATATGATGAGAGCCCATGGAATTACAGGAAAGATATAGGAATGGGTGGAGCATTGGCTGACAGGCAGAAAGCAAATGGTGGGAATAAAGGGATCCTATTCTGCTTGGTTGCCGGTTACTAGTGGCGTTCCGCAGGGGTCGGTGATGGGGGCGGTACTTTTTACACTGTTTTTCTATGTTTTAGATTACGGATTAAGTGGTTTTGTGGCTAGGTTTGCGGATGACACCAAGATAGGTGGAGGAGCAGGGAGTGTTGAAGATACGGAAAGGTTGCAGAGAGACTTGGTCAGTTTAGGAGAGAGGGCAAAGAAATGGCAGATGAGATGCAATATTGAGAAATGTACGGTTGTACATTTTGGATGAAGAAAAGAACGGACTGATTATTATTTAGATGGGGAGAAAATTCAAAAATCCGAAGTGCAAAGGGACTTGAGGGTCCTCGTGCAGGATACCCTAAAGGTTAACCAGCAGGTTGAATCGGCAGTAAGGAAAGCGAATGCTATGTTGGCATTCATTTCAAGAGCAACAATGTATAGGATTAAGGAGGTGTTCATGAGGCTCTATAGGGCACTGCAGAGTACTCATCTGGAACACAGTGTGCAGTTTCGGGCCCCTAAGAAGGGATGTACTGATGTTGGAGATAGTTCAGAGAAGATTTACGAGGATGATTCCTGGAATGCAGGAGCTAACATATGAAGAACGTTTATCGGCCCTTGAACTGCAATCCTTAGAGTATAGAGGAATGAGAGGGTATCTCATTGAAAGGGTTGGACGGAGTAGATGTGGAAAACCTGTTTCTCTTGGTGGGGTGTGTCCAGGACAACAGGCCACAGTCTTAGAATTAGACGGTACCCATTTAGTACAGAGATGAAGAGAATTTTTTTACAGCGAGAGGATAGTGGATTTATTAATCACAAGGCAAAGAGGGAGAGGAGGCGGTAGTCTGTTGTTAATCTCGGAAATGTGCGACGAGACGTACGGCAAGAACGACACCCACTGTCTGGCGGGCAGTGCGTCAAGGGACAGTGTGGCGGAGAGACACCTAGTGTCTGAACCCGGGAGTGCGAAATAGCGGCGCCACAGGGGGAGCTTCACTCTGCGTTCTGTAGCACGAGCGGGGTAGCACTGATACCGAATATGAGTGACGTAACAATGTGGATGGGGATTCACTCTGGGTCTGACTCCGGAAGTGTGTGATGGGACCTTGTGGAGGAGCTTCACTCTGTGTCTGACACCGGGAGTATGTGATGCAAGGGTGTGGAACGGGATTCACTCTGGTTCTGACACCCGGGAGTGTGTGATGGGACGGTGTGGAGGAAGATTCACTCTGTGTCTGACCCCGAGAGTGTTTGATGGGAGGGTGTGGAGGGAGATTCACTCTGTGTCTGACCACGGGAGTGTGTGATGGGAGGGTGTGGAGGAAGATTCACTCTGTGTCTGACACCGGGAGTGTGTGATGGGAGGGTGTGGATGGAGATTCACTCTGTGTCTGACCCCGGGAGTGTGGGATGTGACGGTGTGGAGGGAGATTCACTCTGTGTCTGACCACGGGAGTGTGTGATGGGACGGTGTGGATGGAGATTCACTCTGTGTCTGACCCCGGGAGTGTGGGATGGGAGGGTGCGGAGGAAGATTCACTCTGTGTCTGACACCGGGAGTGTGTGATGGGAGGGTGTGGATGGAGATTCCTCTGTGTCTGACCCCGGGAGTGTGGGATGTGACGGTGTGGAGGGAGATTCACTCTGTGTCTGACCCCGGGAGTGTGGGATGTGACGGAGTGGAGGGAGCTTCACTCTGTATCTGACACCGGGAGTGTGTGATGGGAGGGTGTGGAGGGAGATTCACTGTATCTTGTTCCTGATTTCCAGAGCAAGCGTGTTCCAAGGACTGGATCAGAAATGAAGACCTGTGTTATTTCATATCCACGTTTACAATACCTTACGGTGAAGCGAAAGAACTTTGTTCTCACTTGCATTCAAAGCTACTTGAAATAAATTCAACTGAGGAAGAGGTATGTGTCAGATCGACAGAATATATATCCACAACAGAATTCAAGTTCCCTCCGCACCGTCCCATCACACACTCCCGGAGTCAGAAACAGAGTGAATCTCCCTCCACATTGTCCCATCACACACTCCCGGGTTCAGACACAGAGTGAATCTCCCTCCACACCGTCCCATCTCACACTCCCTATGTCAGATCCAGAGTAAAGCTCACTGCACACTATCCCATCACACACACCAGCTGTCAGACCCAGAATGAAGCTCCCTCCACACCTTCCCATTACACAATCCCGGGATCTTACTCAGAGTGAATTACCCGCCGAACCATTCCATCACACACTGCCGAGGTCAGACACAGAGAGCAACCCGCTCCACACTTTCTCATCACGCACTCTGGGGGTCAGACACAGACTGAATCTGCCTCCGCACCGTCCCATCACACACTCCCGGGGTCAGACAGAGATAGAAGCGCCCTCTACACTGCCTGTTCACACAATCCCGAGTTCTGACACAGATTGAAACTCCCTCCACGACGTCCCAGCGCTCTCTCCCGGTGTCAGACAGTGAATGTCGCTCCTTAGATTGTGCTCGATTTCAATCATTAACGATAGCAATTTAATTTCACAGAAATTTGTTACCAAAGCTGTCGAAGACCAAGACAGTGCATTCTGGGTTGGAAAATGCAAAGTCGGGTGAGATTTGTTGGCATATAAGTCTTTCAAAAGAGAACGGGCCATGGGTTCTATTCGGGGACTGATACTTGATGCGAGAAGGGAGCGGACGGTGGGATTATTTTAGGTAAAGGTACAGGGCTGTTGGGTGAGCGTGAGGGTGTGGGGGTACAAGTATCTTGGGACAGACGCAGCCCTAAGGTAGAAACTGGATCGGTGGGAGCATTTTAGTGAATCAAACCTCCTGTGGGGAAAATAGAACAGTGGGATTAGTTTGGAGACTGACAGGGTTCCATGGAGAAACAGTCGGTGTGTGGGAGTAACCTGGGGACTAACGCGGGGCCGTGGGGAGAGGTTGGGGCTTTGGGAATAATTTGGGGAGATACATGGGCCTGTGGGAAGAAAGAGGGATCGTGCGGCTATTTCGGAGTCTGTCACAACTCCGTGAAGAGAGGGTTGGACAGGGGATTAATCTGGGGCTGACAGGGCTGCAGAGTGTACGTCAGTGAAAGTGTTTTGCAAACTGGTACAGCTAGGTGGGGAGAGAGAGGGGCAGTGTGAGTATTTTGAGAACCGACACCGGTCGGTGAGGAGACATTTAGTCTGTGGGAGTATTTTGGGGACTGACACCGATCGGTGAGGAGAGATTGAGACAGTGGGAGTATTTTGAGAACCGACACTGGTCGGTGAGGAGGGATTAAGTCAGTGGGAGTATTTTGGGGGCAGACACCGGTCGGTCAAGAGAGACTGAGTCAGGGGGTGTATTTTGAGGACTGACACCGGTCGGTGTGGAGAGATTGAGACAATGGGAGTATTTTGGGGACTGACACCGGACTGTCTGCTGGAGTTGTGCTGTCCCTTTTGAAATTGTTTATCCTTCGTTGACAGGGAAGCGGCCTCTAACGTCGTGTACAAGGTGAACGCTGGAAAGTTCGAATGCAGTGAATGTAAATCCGGTTTGCTTGGCAGTTGCAAAAATGATCAGCACCGTTTCATTTGTGAGAAGCCCGCTCCTTTGTGCCCGGATATTCCTGAAAAGATCCGGGATCTCTGTCAAAAACCCGTGGAGCCGACTTAAATCAACTGGCATTATTCTCTTACCCCAATTCCAGCTCTCTCCCAGACTCTGACAAACCCATCCGCTCTGACCCTCGCCCCTACACTAATCTCCTCTCTCTACCTATGGCACTCTTACTCTGCATCTTGCTCTCTCTTTACCCTCGTTCCTTCAAACTCTTTCTCTCTCAGAACTCCTCCACTGCCGTCTCCCCCTATTTCATCCCCATTTTCCTATCCCTTACTTTCAGGCCTCCCGCTACCTGTATTAAAGGACTGTACCTCATGTTTACCACCTTATCATTATCTGTGACTTATCCACCATGAGCGTTGTATCTTTGCAGGATCAGTGCGTCGCAAGAATGCAAAATTAATGTAATTTTAAAACGTTAATAATTACTGCAAAAATGTGGTCGTGGTGCTCTTGTGTCTTTTCCCGATGGTAGCAATGAGCAGGGAGCTTCTCCCCGGGGTGAGGGGCCTCAGTGATGGATGCCGCCTTTTCGAGGGTTCGCATCCTCGATGTTGGGGAGGGTTGTACCCGTGATGGAGCTGGTTGAGTCAACACCACTCTGCCGCCTTTGGCTACCTTGTGTATTGCAGCTTCCGTACCAGGCGGCGATGCAATAATTCCCAGCGATCATTTGTTGGTCTTCAATGAAAGACCAAACCTTCTCAAACGGCTAACGTTGTAATTCCTTCTGTAACGAGAGATCTATGGTGGTGATGGGAAGTGTAGAGTATGTTCTGGAATACACTGAAACTCAGACTCGAAATAAACAAGACGACAGCAAATGCATCTGAAGTTTATATCGCAAAGAATAGTTCTCGAAGTGGATCTCCTACGGTTGAGCACTGAGTGCTCAGCACGGGGACGTCAACGACAGACTTTCCATGAAGTAATGTTGACAGGCAATAATTGTCAGTCTGAGTCTTAAAAGGGGAAGTGACATCTCATCACACTCCGGGGAATGGACGTGCCGAAACTTGGTTGCCTGGCGCTGTTCAGTCGGGAACATGACACCTTCTCCGTGTTTGCATGAATGTGTTGGTCCCACCAGGACAGATCCACTGAGATGCTGACACCCGGCAACACTGGAACCTAAAATCAGCCCATGAGATATCGGAGCAGAATTAAGCCATCGAGTCTGCTGCGCCATTTCATCATGTCTGATCCAGCTCCGTCCCCCACACCCCCAATCTCCTGCCTTTTCACCGGATACCTTCATGCCCTGAATAATCAAGAATCTGTCAACCTCTGACTTCAATACCCCCAATCACGGATTCCACAGCCGGCTGTGTAACCTGTTCTACATATTTACCAAACTCTGGCTGAATACATTCCTCCCAGTCTCCGTTCTAAAAGAACGGATCTCCATTGCGATGTGGGTCCACCGGTCTCGCCACGGGGAACCTTCTCTCCACACCTACTTTGTCGAAGCCTTTGAACATTCGATCGATTTCAACAACAACCCTCTCCCCGCCGCCCCTTCATTCTTCTGAGTTCCAGCCATCAAACGCTCCTGATCTGATCAGCGTTTCAATCCCGGAATCATTCCCGTGATCTTCCTCTCAACCCTTCCCAATGCAAGCTCATCTGGTCGGTATAGATAAGGTACCCAGAACCGCTCACAGTATTTCCAAGTGAGGCCTCACCAGTGCTTTATAAATTCTCAACGCTACATCCTTGTTTTCATATTCTAATCCTCTCGACAAGAATGCGAACATTGTATTTGGCTTCCTCGCCAGGGACTCCACCTGGAAATGATCCTTTAGGGAATCCTGCACGATGTCTACCAAGTCCCTTTGCAACTCATGTGTTTGAATTCTCTCACCATTTATTAAACAGTCTATGCCTTTATATCTTCTACCAAAGTGCATGGCCATACACATCCCGACACTGTGATCCACCCGCTGCTTCTTTCCCCATTCGCCCAATCCCTCTGAACCCTACTGTAGCCTCTCTGCTTCCTCGACCCGACCTGTAGATCGGTGACGTCACTGCCGATCTGAGCTGACTGAGGTTTCCCGATGAGGATGTCCATCATCCAGTTACAGAGGGAGGTTCACTGGCCCAGGATCTGGAGCTTGTGGAGTTGTATTATACAAGCTTGTTGAGCTTGTGAATGGGCGACCGTATGGCGGTTACAGTTTAATGTGGATAAATGTGAGGTTATCCACTTTGGTGGCAAGAACAGGAAGACTACTATCTAAATGGAGTCAAGTTAGGAAAAAGGGAAGTACAACGACATCTAGGTGTCCTTGTCCATCAGTCAATGAAAGCAAGCATGCAGGTACAGCAGGCGGTGAAGAAAGCTAATGGCATGCTGGCCTTTATACCAAGAGGAATTGAGCATAGGAGTAAAGAGGTCCTTCTGCAGCTGTACAGGGCCCTGGTGAGACCCCATCTGGAGTATTGTGTGCAGTTTTGGTCTCCAAATTTGAGGAAGGACATTCTTGCCATTGAGGAAGTGCAACGTAGGTTCACAACGTTAATTCCCGGATTGGCGGAACTGTTGTATGTTGAAGGATTGGAGCGACTGGGCTTGTATACGCTGGAATTTAGAAGTATGAGAGGGGATCTGATTGAGACATACAAGATTATTAGGGGATTGGACACGCCGGAGGCAGGATGCATGTTTCCGCTGATGGGTGAGTCCCGAACTATAGGCCACAGTTTAAGAATAAGGGGTAGGCAATTTAGAACAGAGATGCGGAAAAACCTTTTCACCCAGAGTTTGGTGGATATGTGGAATGCTTTGTCCCAGAAGGCAATGGAGGCCAAGTCTCTGGATGCTTTCAAGAGAGAGGTAGATAGAGCTCTTATAGATAGCAGGGTCAAAGGATGTGGGGAAAGGGCAGGAACAGGGTACTGATTGTATATGATCAGCCATGATCACAGTGAATGGCGGGGATGGCTAGAAGGGCCGAATGGCCTACTCCTGCACCTATTCATTGTTTATTGTCTATTGACATGGAAATATAAGACGTGAATGGTACTGACAATATTGTAGCAGACTGTCTAGATATTAAGTTTGAATTTGTATTGCTTTGCTGCATTACTTGATAATTACACATGTATTGCTGTTAGCTGTATACTCGATAGCTAAGACAACAAAAATTGCTATTTCATCTTTTTTTCTAAAAGGGAGGGAGGTGTGACGATATCTGAAGTATCGTTCTAAAGTGGACTGCTCCTTAAAAAAAGAGTCTGTGAGTTGCCTTGGAAACTGAAAGGCGGAGCTATATGATGGACAGCTCATGTTCCGCCTTGTGATATATATACATGATCAGTTGGATTTATCATCGGACTCACCAGAGACACACGACACCCCAGAGACACACGACACCCCAGAGACACACGACACCCCAGAGACAAGGAAGACACTGGTGAGTTCTGTGTGTCCACGACGAGGGTGGGTTGTGCTCACAGTGTGGACAGAGGAGTGACCGGTGGCGAGCTGTCGGTGTGTTTAACTCTCGCCTGGGCTGATAACTCCACCACAGAAGACGGTTTTCTTTTTGTGGTCACAAGTTGGTGACTTTCAATAAGTTTCGGGAACAGGAGGACAACGTGGATGATCGTCGGCATCAGCACTGGGAGGACAAAACAAAATCCTCTCTCTCTCCAACTCTACCGAAACCAAATTCCAGATCTGAACTGACAAGCGACCATACCACCGTAAGACTGTATCATCTAATCATCTGAGCTGGGAGAGGCTTGGGAACTTTATTTACTCACTTATATATGCATAAACTCTGCTAACCTGTTTACCTTATCTTGTTTTATATTACTTTATCGCGTAGTTATTATTAAATGGAGTTTATAACGGAAGACTCAGATCCCAGGTGTGTCCATTTCTGCTGGTTCTTTTTAAACCGTTACAGGATACGTCACAGTGCCAATAATGAGGATGTTTACCAAGTTAAGACCCTATGGTATTAGAGGAAAGTTACTAACATGGTCAGAGATTTGGCTGGTTGGTGGGAGGCAGAGAGTAGGAATAAAGGGATCATTTGGCTGCCAGCGACTGGTGGTGTTCCGCAGGGTCGGTGTTTACATGCTGTATATAAATTATTTAAATGATGGAAAGAAAGCAACTTTGCCAAGTATGCACATGATACGTAGATTGTTGGCGGGGCAGGTAGTGTTCAGGACAAAGGCAGGATGCAGAAGAACTTGAACAGATGAGTAGAATTTACTTTGACAAATTAAACACAATGTTGGAACATGCATGGCCGTGCACATGAGTTGTAGAAATAAATGTGCAGACGATTTTCTAATCGGGGAGAAAATCCAAAAGACAGAGATGCAATGGGAACATCTTTTTCCATTGCGCCATCGCATCTCTGAACGCACGAGAACTAACTCGACATTTATTCCGGTATTTATTAATATTTGTAATTGAAATTAATTTTACATCTTTGCGCGTTACTGATGCAGCAAAAACAAATCCAGGCCATGTCACTCTCAGATAATAAATCAAATAGCGATTCCTTTGGAAAACACCCGATGCGAGTGGACAGGACACTTGGCCCGCTGGTCTTCACTGGTCAGGACACTGAGTACAGGTGTCGGGAGGTCACGATGCAGTGGTACAGGACACTTGGCCCGCTGGTCTTCACTGGTCAGGGCTCTGAGTACAGGTGTCGGGAGGTCACGTTGCCGTGGTACAGGACGTCAGTGAGCACGCACGGTTTTGGTCGCCCTGCACTGGGAAAAATGCCATTGAGCAGGAAAGAATGTACAGGGAGATTTTCAGGAATATTGCCGGACTGGAGGGACAGAGATGGAGAAAGGACGGGGTCTTTATTCCCTGGAGCGTAGTTGTAACCTTGCAGAGTTGCATAAACTAAAGAGCGGCATAGACAGCGGGAATGCGCGCAGACTTTCACCCAGAGTTGGGGTATCTTGAACGAGACGGCACCGGATTGAGGTGAGAGTGGGTGGGAAGGAGATAGAAAGAGAGAGATCAGAGAGACGCAGGTGTTAGAATGAACGGAAAGGAGAGGGAGAGTGCGGTGGGGGGGGGGAAGGAACAGAAAAATAAAGAGGTTGGAAGAGAGAGTGGTGAAATAGCGGTTGGAGAAAGGTCGAGGAAGTAGGATGAGGAGAGGGGGTAGAGAGTGTTAGTGGGAGTGGGGAAGAGCGAGATGAGGTAGGGATGGCGAGAAAGAAGAGGATAGATGGAGATCGGGGTTTTCCATGTGTGGTGGGGAGAATGGGGTTGCGAAAAGAGGAGAATAGAGTAGCAGGTAGGGACAGAGCCTGCAGGGAGGATTTTGAAAGGATGGGCTGAGTGAGAGTGGAGGAGGGATAAGGAAGTGAAAGACAGGGTAATCATTTGATTCAAGTCTGCTCTCCGGGCTGTTGACAGAGAAGCTGGATCTTTGCAGGAATATCCGAGCAGCATGGGGCAGACTTCTCGCAGATGAAATGGTGTTTATCATGAAGGCAATAGTCACTCCATTCACTCGATTTACATACACTGCAGGAGGCCCTTCCGGAGGACACATTGTAGAGCAGACCATAGGCATCATTCCTATCGATAAATAGTTAAAAAAAATTGAACTGCGACAAAACAGATCCGGCAGAACACGAGACCGTCGCCAAACGAATCCCACTAAATCCGGGCAATCACCACAGCCCTGTGTCGTTCTCAGAATAATTCCCGTGCCCCAATTTCTCCCCTCTGCTCTGTGTCAGTCACCTAATTAATCCAACTACACCACCTCCCCCACAGCCTCCGGTCCGTCGTCCCGCGGTCTCCACAGTCCTGTAGCAGTCTCAGTGCGAATCGAACACACCCACTTTATCCCGTCAGATCTATTCCAGTCCCCAAACAAATCCCAGTATCCCAATAAACCCCCCCACACAGACATACGCGTTCCCCAAATAAATCCCATAGGCACACTCTCTTCCTGCAGCACCGTGTCGATACCCAAATCGATCCCACGGCTCCTTCCTCTCCCGACAATTCCTGTCCGTCTCCAGGTTAATCTCATTGCCCCCCACCGTTCCCTCAGCCCTGCGTCAGTCCGCAATCTGGACCCACTGACCGACTCTGTACCCACATCCCCGTATCGGTCTCCAATATAATCCAGTTGTCCCACCATCTCCCCCCAGATCAGTGTCAGACCCCAAACTGATCCTGCTGCATAATTCTTTCTCACAGAGTAAGGCCTGTCGCCAAACTAATCCGACTCTGCCTCCTGCTCCCCACAGATCTGTGTCAGACTCCAAACTAATTTCACTGCATCTCCCAATCCCCACAGCCCTGCGTCAGTACCCAAAATAATCCCAGTGAAATAATCCCCGGAGCCCACTGACAATCGTCAAAGTATTTCACTGTCCTGTCACGTGACAGACGCGTATCGCTCCCTAAAATATTCCCCTTGTATCGTCCTCTCCCGATAACAAATCCCAGTCCCCCACCCTCTACTCACAAATCTACTTCAGCCAGTAAACTAATCGCATTTTCTCCCCTCAGGACAGTCTCATTCCCCCTCTCCCACCCCACAGATCAGTCCTAATCTCACCCGTCTGTGCATTGTCCAATCCAGTACACGAGGTTTCGGGCAATAAGAGAGCGGAAAACAAAACTCTGTAAAATTAAATTCCTTTGATTAATGCCGAGAATCGATAACTGTTTACGGGAGAATGTGATAGGATGGTGTGGAGGGAGATTCACTCTGTGTCTGACCCCGGGAGTGTGTGATGGGACTGTGTTGAGGGAGATTCACTCTGTATCTGACACCGGTGTGTGAGGGAACGGTGTGGAAGGAGATTCACTCTGTGTCTGACCCCGGGAGTGGTTGATGGGACGTTGTGGCGGGAGATTCAATCTGTGTCTGTCACGGGGAGTGTGTGATGAGACGTTATGGAGGGAGGTTCAATCTGTGTGTGACGCCGGGAGTGTGTGATGATTCCTGTGTTACTGTAGGATCCTCTCGTGATGTGACACGTACCGCTTCCTCCCTTGAATTGATTTCCAGCAGCCTTGAGTCACGGTTTGAACATTCTTGAATCGCTCTGTAGAAAGATATTTCAAACGTGGATACGTAATACCGCCGGTCTGTACTTGTGACACAGTCCTTAAAACACGTTTGCTCTGGAAATCAGGAACATGGAACAGTGAGACAGAGTGAATCTCTCTTCACACTTAACCATCACACACTACCGCAGAGACTCACAGAGTGAATTTCACTCCATGCGATCCCATCACGCACACCTGAGTTCAGGCACAGAGTGAATCTCCCCCCACACCGTCCATTCGCATATTACCAAGGATCAGGCACAGTGACCTTCCCTCAAAACCATCCATCACACACTCACGGATTCAAGACACAGAGTGAACCTCGAACCACACTTTCCTGTCGCAAATGCCTGGGAAGAGGCAAAGAATGAAGTTCCCTCCACAACGTCCCATCACAGATTCACAGGATCAGGCACACATTGAGGCTACCTCTGCCCCCTCCCATTGATACACTCACTGGGTCAAACACAGAATGATCCTCGCGCCACACCATCCCATCACATACTCAGTGTGTCAGAAACAAAGCGATGCTCCCTCCACACCGTCCCATCAGAGACCCTTGAAGTGGATTGGGGTCCACTCCACAGCGCCTCGTCACACAGCCTCTGGGTCAGGCCCAGAGTCCAGAGTGGTTTCCTCCCCTCCCCCATCTCTCTCTCTCTCTCTCTCTCTCTCTCTCTCTCTCTCTCTCTCTCTCTCTCTCTCTCTCTCTCTCTCTCTCTCTCTCTCCTGCTCCAACACACAAATAGGTTTAGACTGCACGCGGTCAAATCACACGCTGTCGCGTACAGACACATAGTTAAGCTCCCTCCACGGTGTCCCATCACACATTCGCGGAGTGAGACTCCGAGTTAGCTGTTGTCACAGTGTCCAATCGCACACTCCAGGGATCAGACACAGGGTAGCTCATTCAGCACCGTCCGATTACTGACACACGGAGATAGACATGGATTGAAGCTCTTTCTCGCTCTCCCATGATACAGGCGCAGGGTCAAAAACAATGTGCGCAGTCCGCACCGTCTCACCGCACTCTCTCGGAATCAGATACAGAGGTAAACTCCCTCCAGTAACTGCATGGCCTCATCACACATTCCAGCGATCAGACGTGGAGTGAGGTTTTCTGTCACACACTTCCGGGGTCAGATTCTGGGTTTTACTCCATCCACACCGTCTCATCACACACACCCGGCGTCAATCACAGGGATCAGACAAATAATAAGTCTCCCTCCACATCGCGCCTCACACTCTCCCTGTGTCAGGGAACAGAATTTAGATCCCTCCACAAAGTCCAGTCACACAAAGCCTTGGTCAGACACAGTGTGAATCTCTCTCTCCATGGCACCATCACACTCTCCAGCGGTCAGACACGGAAATAAACTTCCTCAGCACACACGACAAATGTCAGAGAGAGAGTGATTCTCCCTCTACAGCTTCTCAACACACCACAGAGCAAAGTGTCAGACACAGAGGGAAGCTGCCTCCACACGGTCCCATCACACATACACCCTAGTCTAACACAGTATGAATCTCCCTCCTTACGTCCTATCGCACTTCCTGGCGAGTCACAGAGTGAGGCTTTCTTTGAACCGTCCCATCACACCCTCCCGTGTTCTCACACAAAGCGAAATTCCGCCCATACCCTCCCATGGCATATTCACGTGTCAGACTCCCTCCACAATATTCAGCCACACAGTCTGATGTCACGTGGACACTGTCCCAACACACTCCCGCTGTCAGACACAGATTGAATTTGGATCCATACTGTCCCATCAGACATTCCCGGAGTGAGACATAGAATGAAGCTGTAATGTTACGTCTCACAATCCCGTGGTCAGACACAGAGTGAATCCATCTCCACAACGTCCCATTACACTGTCCTGGATTAAGTGATGGAGTGAAACTTCCTCCATGCAGCCCCATCACACACTCACCGGGTCAAACACAGAGTGAATCACCCTCCATACCATCTCTTCACACACTCCCGAGGTCAGACACAGAGTGAAGCTCCCTCCAAACGGTCCCATCACACAATCCCGAGTATAACACAGTGGGAATCTCCATCGTTACGTCCCATCACACACTTCCTGTCGAGTCACAGAGTGAGGATCTCTCTGAACCGTTCCAACACACCCCCCTGTGTTCACACACAAAGCGAAGTTTCGCCCACAAGGTCCCATGGCACAGTCACCGGCTCAGACTCCCTTCATAACATCCAATCGGATAGTCTGGTGTCACAGCGAATGAAGGACCCTCTGCACTGTCATATCACACAATCCCGCTGTCAGACACAGTAAAACTCCCTCCACAACTTCCCCTCACACTGTCCTGGATTCACCGATGGAGTGACACTTCCTGCACGCAGCCCCATCACACACTCACCGGCTCAAACACAGAGTGAATCACCCTCCATACCATCTCTTCACACACTCCTGATGTTAAACACAGTGCGAAGCTTTCTCTGTCCATGCCTGCCTGTGACGAGGAGCGGGTGAAAGAGGGAGATGATGTCTCACCTCTTCTGCTGGTCAACAATTCACAAATTTGAGCCTTGGTTTCGTTGACAGATCTGTACTTCGTTTCCATCTCAGTGAACTGGTGACGGAGATCTCTGTGCATTCGTTTAAGATCGGACAGATTCGAGTTGAGCACAGAAAGCTTGGATTTAACGGTTGAGTTTATCTCATGGTAGTTTCGGTCGCAGGTGAACGTAGACTGACGAATCTGTGACACTGAGAGAGATGGTGAAGGATGTTTAGCGTTTACAGTGACACGTGAGTCAGCGTCACGCTACCGAACGGGTCACAGAGAGTGTTGTGTCAGTGTCACGGTGAAGGGTGTCACAGTGAAGGATGTGCTGGTGGCACAGTGAGAGGCGTCGGCGCCACCTTGTGGGGCGTGTCTGTGTCACTCCGAGGGGTTATCAATGTTCCGGTGAAGGTTTTGTTGTTGTTACCATGGGGATCTGTGTCAGCATCGCGCGAGGAATGTCTGAGTTGCTTTGAGGAACGTGTCCGTGTCAATGTGATAGGAGATTCTGTGCCCCGGCGGGAGGTGTGCCGGGTCACAATGAAGTGTATCTCGATGTCAAGGCGAGGAAAATGTCAGGGTGAGGAGCCTTGTTTTGTCACCGTGGGTAGAGTATGTGTGTCACGGTGTGGCGTGTGCTGGTCTCACAGACAGGGCTGTGTCTGTGTCACGGTGACGGATATGTCCCTGCCACGGTTTGTGTGAGAGGGTCACGCTGAGGTGTGTGAGAGAGAGAGTACTATGGCGGTGTCATTGTGAATTTACGTGTTGGTATCACGTTCAGGGGTTTGCCTGTGTCAGGGTGAGGTGCGGGTAATTGCCTCAGTGAGCGGTGCATTTGTGTAATGTTGAGGGGTGATACCGTCACGGTATGGGGTGTTACAGTGACTTCTGAATCTTTGTCACGGTGCGGGGCGGAGTGGATCACATTGAGGAGCGTGAAGATGTCACGGTGTATGGTACTTCAGTGTCACGGTGAAGAGCGTGTCGGTGTCACTGTGAAGTGTGTTTCGGTGTCCCATTGAGGAGTTTATCAGTAACAGCGGCAGGGGTATGTCGATGTTACTGAAGGGTACCATGCGGTCAGTGTGACTGCCATGTGCGTGTCACGGCGATGTTCGTGTCAATGTCGCGGTTAGGAGTGTATCTATGTCTCGTTGAAGGTCGGGATCGTGACAGCGTTGTTGTAATGGTAACTGGCGTGTCGGTGTCAGGACGAGTCTTGATTGTGTTACTGTAAAGGCCGTGTTTATATCACTGTTACTGTGTGTCCGTCTTATGGAACATAGAACATAGAGTAATACAGTACAATCCTTTCGGCCCACAATGTTTTGTCGACGCTTAAACCAAGCGTCCCATATAAACCCCCATTTCAAATTCCTCCATATGCCTGTCTAGTAGTCTCTTAAACTTCACTAGTGTATCAGCCTCCACCACTGACTCAGGCAGTGCATTCCTCGCACCAACCACTCTCTGAGTAAAAAACCTACCGCTAATATCCCCCTTGAACATCCCACCCCTTACCTTAAAGCCATGTCCTCTTGTATTCAGCAGTGGTGCCCTGGGGAAGAGGCGCAGGCTGTCCACTCTATCTATTCCTCTTAATATCCTGTATACCACTATCGTGTCTCCTCTCATCCTCATTCTCTCCAAAGAGTCAAGCCCTAACTTTCTTAATCTTTGTTCATAATCCATACTCTCTAAACCAGACAGCATCCTCATAAATCTCCTCTGTACACTTTCTAATGCTTCCACATCCTTCCTCTAGTGATGGGACCAGAACTGGACACAGTACTCCAAGTGTGGCCTAACCAGAGTTTTATAGAGCTGTATCATTACATCGCGTCGCTTAAACTCTATCCATCGACTTATGAAAGCTAACACTCCATAAGCTTTCTTAACTACCCTATCATACTTGTGAGGCAACTTTCAGGGTTCTGTAGGCATATACCCGCAGATCCCTCGGCTCCTCCACAGTACCAGTTATCCTGCCATTTACATTGTACTCTGCCTTAGAGTTTGTCTTTCCAAAGTGTACCACCTCACACTTCTCCGAGAGGAACTGCATCCGCCACTTCTCAGCCCACTTCTGCATCTTGTCAATGTCTCTCTGCAATCTTTGACAATCCTGTACATGATCCGCAACAGCACAAACCTTCGTGTCGTTTGAAAACTTGCCAACCCAGACTTCCACCCCCACATCCAGGTCGTTAATTAAATTCACGAAAAGTAGGGGTCCCAGAACCGATCTTATTGGGAAACCACCAGTAACAGCCCTCCAATCCGAATGTACTCCCCCCACCACGACTCTCTGCTTTCTTCAGGCAAGCCAATTCTGAATCCACCTGGCCAAACTTCCCTGGAGTCCATATCCTCTGACTTTCTGAATAAGCCTACCGCGTGGAACCTTATCAAATGTAGGTTCCGGTAAGTTTTGTTTCGTTAGTTTAGAGTAGAGAGAATGTCAGGCAGGATGTGGAATGCTCTTCTTGCAGGATGCGGGAAGTCAGGGAGACCTCCGCTGTCCCTGACAACGACACCTGCAGGAAGTGCATCCAGCTGCAGCTCCTAACAAACCGCGTTAGGGAACTGGAGCAGGAGCTGGATGACCTTCGGATCATTCCCGAGAATGAGGAGTTTATAATTTGTCGGTTCAGGCAGGTAGTTACGCCAAAGAAGCAGGGCACAGGTAATTGGGCTATCGTCAGGCGAGGAAGGGGGGAAGGGCAGACAGAGCAGGGATACCCTGTGTATTCCCCTTAACAACATGTATACAGATTTGGATGCTGTTGGGAGGGATGACTTACCTGGGACAAGCTGCGGCTACCGGATCTCTGGCACTGAGTCTGGTTCTGCAGTGAAGAAGGGAGGGGGCAGATGAGGAGAGCGGTAGTGATAGGGGACTCGATAGTTAGAGGTACAAACAGGAGGTTCTGCAGTTCTGACGGACACTCCCGGATGGTTTGTTGCCTCCCGGGTGCCAGGGTCAGGGATGTCTCTGATCTCGTGCACAGCATTCCGAAGTGGGAGGGTGAGCAGCCAGATATCATGGCTCTCATCGGTACCAATAACGTAGGAAGAAAGAGTGAGGAGGTCCTGAAGAGTGAGTATAGAGAGCTTGAATGGAAGTTAAAAAGCAAGACCTCGAGGGTAGTGATCTCAAGATTGCTTTCTGTGCCACATGCCAGTGAGGAAAAGTGTAGGATGCTCTGGAGGATACACACGTGGTTGAGGAACTGATGTAGGGGGCAGGGTTTCAGATTTTTGGATCTTTAGGACGTCCTCTGGGCAGGTGGGACCAGTACAAGAGAGAGGGTTTACACCTGACCTACGGGGGACCCATATCCTTGTAGGTAGGTTTGCTAGTGCAATTGGGGAATTTTAAACTGGATTTAAACCAGGTGTAAATAGCAGGGTTGTCTGGGGTGGTAACAATCTGCAGTGTGCATATTTAAAAACGAGGAGTATTTTGAGGAAGGCGGACGAGCTGAGGGCGTGGATTAACACATGGAATTATGAGTTTATAGCCATTAGTGAAACTTGGCTACAGGGGGGGCAGGATTAGCGGCTTCATGTTCAAGGGATACGATGTTTCAAAGGTGGTAGAGCCAAAGGGATGAAGGTTGGGTGTTGGAATTGCTAGTCAGAGAAGATTTTACAGCAGTGCTCAGGCAGGATAGATTAGAGGGCTTGTCTACCGAGGCCATCTGGGTGGAACTGAGAAACAGGAAAGGTATGACCACATTAATGGGATTGTATTATAGAACACACAACTGTCAGCGAGAATTGGAGCTGCAAAACTGCAGAGAGATGGCAGACAACTGCAGGAAGCATAAAGTTGTGATAGTAGGAGGTTTTAATTTTCCACATATTGATTGGAGCTTCCATACTGTTAAAGGTCTAGACCGGTCAGAGTTTGTAAACTGTGTTCAGGAAAGTTCTTCAAATCAATTTATAGATGTACCAACTAGATATGATGCAATATTAGATCTCCTATTAGGTAACGGTTTAGGACAAGTCACGGTAGTGTGTGTAGGGGAACACTTTGTATCTAGTGTTCATAACATCATTATTTTGAACTTGGCCATGGATAAAGATAGATCAGATCTTCCAGTTGAGATACTAAACTGGAAAAAGGGCGAATTTGAAGAAATGAGAAATGATCGAAAAAGCGTGGATTGGAACAGGTTGTTGTCCAACAAGGATGTGATTTGTAAGTGGGAGGCCTTCAAAGGAGAAATTTTACGAGTGCAGAGTTTGTGTCTTCCTGTCAGGATTAAATGCAAAGGGAATAAGAATAGGGACCTTGGTTTTCGAGGGATATTGGAAATCTGATAAAGAAGAAGAATAGATGTATGAAAGTTATAAGCAAGAAGGAGAAAATAAGGTGCTTGAGAAGTTTTCAAAGTGAGTGATAAAATTGGTCCTCTTGAAGAACAGAACATTCGGCTATGTATGGAGCCAAAAGAAATGGGGGAGATCTTCATTGGTTTTTTTTTAGCAAATGTATTTACTAAGGAACTGCAAGGAGTCTATGGAAATAAGGCAAACAAGTAGTGAGGTCACAGACCCTCAACAGTTGAAGAGGAGGATGTGCTTGCTGTCTTGAGGCAAATCAGAGTAAATAATTCCCCAGGAACAGACAGCGTGTTCCCTCGGACCTTGAAGGAGAGTAGTGTTGAAATTGTAGGAGCCCGGACAGATATATTGGAAATTTTGGTATCCACGGGTGAGGTGCCGGAGGATTGGAGGGTAGCTCATGTTGTTCCGTTGTTTAAAAAAAAACTGTAAATGTAATCCTGGAAATTATAGGCCAGTAGGTTTGACGTCAGTAGTAGGTAACTTATTGGAAGGAGTACTAAGAGATAGGATCTACAGACAGGAATTTATTAGGGAGAGTCAACATGGCTTTGTGCGTGGTAGGTCATGTTTAACCAATCTATCAGAGTTTTTCGAGAGGGTTACCAAGAAAGTAGATGAAGAGAAGGCGGTGGATGTTGACTACATGGACTTCAGTATGGTCTTTAACAAAGTCCCGCAAGGGAGGTTAGTTAGGAAGATTCAGTCGCTAGGTATACATAGTGAGGTAGTAAATTGGATTAGACATTGGCTGAATGGGAGAAGTCAGAGAGTGTTAGTGGAGAATTGATTCTCTGAGTGGAGGCCTGTGACTAGTGGTATGTCACAGGGATCAGTGCTGGGTCCATTGTTATTTGTCATCTATATCAATGAACTGGATGATAATGTGGTGAACTGGATAAGCAAATTTGCAGATGATACAAAGACTGGTGGTGTAGTGGACGGTGAGGAAGATTTTGAAAGCTTGCAGAGGGATTTGGACCAGCTGGAAAAATGGGATGTCAAATGAAAGATGGAGACCCCAATGCAGACAAGTGCGAGGTATTGCACCTTGGAAGGCAAAAAAAAAAATGTAGAGCAAACAAAGGTAAATGGTAGGGCACAGAGGAGTGCAGAAGATCAGAGGGATCTGGGAATACAGGTACATAATTCCCCAAAAGTGGCATCACAGGTAGATAGGGTCGTAAACAGATCTCTCGGCAAATTGAACTTTATAAGTCAAAGGACTGAGAATAAGAGTTGGAATGTAATGGCGAGGTTTATAAGACATTGATGAGGCCGAATTTGAGTGTTGCGTGTAGTTTTGGTCAACTAATTAGAGGAAGGATATTAATAAGGTTGAAAGAGTGCAGAGAAGGTTTACTAGGATGTTGCCGGGACTTGAGAAACTGAGTTGCAGAGAAAGGTTGAATAGGTTATGGTTTTATTCCCTGGAGTGTTGAAGACTGAGTGGTGATTTGATAGAGATATATAAAATAATGGTGTGTATCGATAGAGTGAATACAAGCAGGATTTTTCAACTGAGTTTAGGGGAGAAAAAAGAAACAAAGGACATGGGTTAAGGGTGAAGCGTGAAATGTTTAGAGGGCTCAGTAGCGGGGGCTTCTTCACACAGAGAGTAGTGGGAGTGTGGAATGAGCTGCCAATTGAAGTGGTGAATTCAGGCTCACTTTTATCATTTAAGAAAAAGCTTGGACAGCTATATGGATGAGTGGGCTATGCAGGGATATAGTCTAGATGAAGGTCAGTGGTACTAGGCAGTAACAATAGTTCGGCACAGCCAAGAAGGGCCGAAAAGCCTGTTTCTGTGCTGTAATGTTCTATGGTTCTTGATTGTTAGTTGTGTGTCGGTATCACGTTGAGCTCTGTGTTGATGGGGGTTGTGTCGGGATCACGGTGAGGGATGTGTCCTAGTCATTGTAAGCGGCCCGTCAGTACCACAGTGAGGGGTGTCTTGGTATCAGAGTGAAGGTGTTTCGGGTTAATGTTAGGAATGAGTCGTTGTTTCAGTAACCATTTTTATTCTCTGCGGCTTGGTCGTTCTGACCGGTGTTAAACTCACCATGAATCCTCCAGCAGATACCCGTGATAATGAGGGTCGCTGTTAAAACGCAGATTAGCCATATGCTTGAGTCTGATCGGTCTCCCCGTGCGGGTCGTTCACTTCCCATGTCGTCTGTGGAAAAATCGTTCCTTGACTTTGTCAATAGTCATTTTCTCTGATCATGTCCACCCCTGCTCTTCCCAATCTCTGAATTCAAATCAGTATCTCCACTCCTGAAGAACAGTGAAGGGAAATTACAGAAACGAACAGGCCCTTCGGCAACAATTTTCTGCTATACCAGTGAAGTCCTTTCGGCCTAAGCAATGTCCATCTCCCTCCAATCCCTGTACACGCTCCTGCCTGTCACCGTTCCAGAGAAATACACCGTCTGTCTGGTCTCCCTGTATCTCTCATAATGATATAGACCTGTATCTCCTCACCCCTCAGTCTCCACCGCTCTAGACTAATACACCGTCTGTCTGGTCTCCCTGTATCTCTCATAATGATATAGACCTGTATCTCCTCCCACCTCAGTCCCCACCGCTCTAGACTAATACACCGTCTGTCTGGTCTCCCTGTATCTCTCGTAAAGATATAGACCTGTATCTCCTCCCACCACAGTCTCCGCCGCTCTAGACTAATACATGGTCTGTCTGGTCTCCCTGTATCTCTCATAATGATATAGACCTGTATCTCCTCCCACCACAGTCTCCGCCGCTCTAGACTAATACACATTCTGTCTGGTCTCCCTGTATCTCTCATAATGATATAGACCTGTATCTCCTCCCACCTCAGTCCCCACCGCTCTAGACTAATACACCTTCTGTCTGGTTTCCCTGCATCTCTCATAATGATATAGACCTGTATCTCCTCCTACCTCAGTCCCCGCCGCTATCGACTAACACACCGTATGTCTGGTCTCCCTGTATCTCTCATAATAATAATTGTGGTAGATAATTGTTTATCGGGATGGAGGCCGGTGACTTAGTGGTGGATAATTGTTTATCGGGATGGAGGCCGGTGACTAGCGGTGTGCATCAGGGATCTGTTTTGGGCCCAATGTAGTTAGTAATATACATAAATGATCTGGATGATCGGGTGGTAAAGATTAGTAAGTATGCCGATTATACTAAGGTAGCAGGTGTTGTGGATAATGAGGTGGGTTTTCAAAGCTTGTAGGGAGATTTATGCCGGTTAGAAGAATGGGCCGAACGTTGGCAGATGGAGTTTAATGCTGAGAAGTGTGAGGTTCTACATTTTGGCAGGAATAATCCAAATAGAGCATACAGGGTAAATGGTAGGGCATTGAGGAATGCAGTGGAACAGAGAGATCTAGGAATAACAGTGCATAGTTCCCTGAATGTGGAGTCTCATGTAGATAGGGTGGTGAAGAAGGCTTTTGGAACGCTGGCCTTTATAAATCAGAGCATTGAGTACAGAAGTTGGGATGTAATGTTAAAATTGTTCAAGGCTTTGGTAAGGCCAAATTTGGAATATTGTGTACAGTTCTGGTCACCGAATTATAGGAAAGATATCAATAAATTAGAGAGAGTGCAGAGACGATTTACTAGGCTGTTACCTGGGTTTCAGCACTTAAGTTGCAGAGAAAGGTTGAACAAGTTAGGGCTCTATTCATTGGAGTGTAGAAGGTTGAGGGGGATTTGATCGAGGTATTTAAAATTTTGAGAGGGGTATATAGAGTTGACGTGAATAGGCTGTTTCCATTGAGAGTAGGGGAGATTCAAACGAGAGAACATGATTTGAGAGTTAGGGGGCAAAAGTTTAAGGGAAACACGAGGGGGTATTTCTTTACTCAGAGACTAATAGCTGTGCGGAATGAGCTTCCTGTAGAAGTAGTAGAGGCCAGTTCAGTTGTGTCATTTACGGTAAAATTGGATAGGTATATGGACAGGGAAGGAGTGGAGGGATATGGGCTGAGTGCGGGTAGGTGGGACTAGGTGAGATTAAGAGTTCGGCACGGACTAGGAGGGCTAGTCCGAGATGGCCTGTTTCCGTGCTGTAATTGTGATATGGTTATATGATTGTATGGTTAATGATATAGACCTGTATCTCCTCCCACCTCAGTCTCTGCCACTCTAGACTAATAAACCGGTTGCCTCGTTTACCTGTGTCTCTCGTGATGATACAGACCTGTATCAGTCTCCCCACAGACTCCGCCGGTCTGGAGGATTGCACAGTTGGTCTGGTCTATCTGCTTATAGATTATACTGTCTATTCCAGGCAGCGTCCCAGTGCATTTCTTCTGCATGCTCTCCGAAGACCCCCACACTCTTCCCGTAACCGGGGACCAGACCCCAATGTATGCACTCGGAACCGTTAAACTCTGTCCCAATTCGTATCTGTCATTTCGCTCGTTTCCCCGACTCTCCACAGTATTCACAATGTGTGTATCCCAACAGTGTACACTGAAGTCGCCCTCTCACTCAACACTTCCCACCGCTGACGGTCTGGGCCTTTCCTTTGGGCACGGAGTTTAAATGGCGCTTGTGCTTCAAATTACCCGCTATACCTTTGCAGAAAAATAGCCTCTCCCAATCCACCTTTTACAGAGGAGTTTGGTCACAAGAATGTTCTTTTCTGGTGTTTATCCCCATCCAGCCTCCTGACTATTACCCAGTTTCCTCAGTCCTACACGATTGGTCTAACTACTTCACAATATGCCCTCCTTATCACCCCCTCAGCTGCCCCAATAACCCGGAGTTCATTCAGTTCCAGGTCCAGCTCCTTAACCCCGAGTGTTAGAAGCGGCATCCGAATGCACTTCTCACTGGTGAAGTCATCAGAGACACTGGAGATCTCCCTGCCGTCTCGTGTCCGACAAAAGGAGTTTTCAAAGCTCCGGCCAGACATTGCCTACTGCTTCAACTGTCCGATTATAAGGAAGGAAACAATAAATTCACTGAAAGAAATCTATAAACAGTTCTGTGCCTTCTCTCACCCTGTACTCTCCTTGAAGTTTGAAAGAGCGAAAGCACCAAATCCCCACGAAAGCACTGCCCACTCCAGTAATGGCCTCTCCGCTTGCACCGGCCATATATTTATTTGCTCTTGCTAATGAATCCAGGACTCTGAGTAGTTGCTGTTTAAATGCAGATTCTTTCTCTAATTGTTGCTTTTCATGGCCACTCGCCGAGCCGTGTGAGTGACATTTATCTGGCTCCTGATCTCTGTTTGGAGACACCGAAATCACCTGCCTCTCTGACTCAGACTCAGAGAGAGGGTCACTCCATACCATCCCATCACCCTCACGGAGTCGGACCCAGTGAGACCTCTCCCACAATGACCCAGTACAAGATTCCTTGGTTAAGCATGCAGTGAAGATCTCTCCACATTGTGCTATCACACCCGTGTACAGACACAGAGAGAAGCTCCCTCTTTCTCGTCCCAAATACATTCTGGGCGTCAGTCAAGAAATGAAGCTTACTACACAACGCTCTAACGCACACACACCCGGAGTTAGACACTGAGTAATTCTCCCTCCACACCGTCGCATCACACACTGCCAGGGTTCAGCCACAGAGGGGAGCTCCATACACACTGTCACGTATCACTCTCTTGGGATCAGACATTTTGTGAAGTCCGCCCCTTTCCCCATGTTCCATCCAGGCTCACGCTACCGGGTTTCAGAAAATAAATGCCGAAGCTCCCTCCCCTCTCACCATCGCCAGCACTTCGGCGTTCCAGCAGAGTGAGTGTGTGTGTGTGTGTGTGTGTGTGTGTGTGTGTGTGTGTGTGTGTGTGTGTGTGTGTGTGTGTGTGTGTGTGTGTGTGTGTGTGTGTGTGTGGGTGTGTCTGTGAGTGTGTGTGCGTGTGTGTGTGTGTGTGTGTGTGTGTGAGAGAGAGAGAGAGAGAGAGAGAGAGAGAGAGAGAGAGAGAGAGAGAGAGAGAGAGAGAGAGAGATGGAGAGAGAGAGAGAGAGGATGCTGTGTTGAGAACAGAAGCCGGAGTGGTTGGAGAGCGCTTTGCTGCGAAGAGGTGATGAGATTACAGCCACTGCAGGAAATTGGAGTGGAACCACTTGATCGGATCAACCGCACAGAGCACTGGAGAGTTTGAGAAGCGAGAGGTCGATATTCGGGTGGAAACAGGGAGAAGTGACAACAGACCTTAACTCTCCCACTCCCTCATCAATCTTCGCTCTGAAGTCAGAGCAGGAGGGGTGCCGTCGAGTGGCTCATGGAGGCATGGAGGGGTGCATTGGAGGTATGTGATAACGGAAACGGGCTGAGTTGTAGGAGAGGGCTGTGTGCCGCATGCGCGGAAGGATAAGGAGGTGGTTTCGTTACGCAGACATGGAGTTTTGTTAGCGAGGAGACGGCCAATAGAGGCGGGGAGGTGTGTGTCAGTATTATGACGCAGGCCGTGACGCTGTATCAGTGTCACGATGAAGGACGTGTCGGTGTCACGTTAAAAGGTGTGTCGTTGCTGAGGTGACGCGTGTGTCAGTCCTTTGGCAGACTTTTAGTACACTAAAATCCCTCTCTCCTTTAACACTTCTCACTATTCACTGTATAGGTCGTTCCATTCTACACTGAGATTAAACTGCGCTTGGGTTTCAACTTAACAAAAGCACCTTTACCAGACAAAAAACAACTTGACCAAATCCACACTTTGCAGATTCATTCTGATCGAAGGTAAAATTCGCCATTCTCCAATTTAGAATCCAAACCCGAGGGCCGGACCAATCCTTTTTCATAACCTCCTTGAAATGAATGGCAATTTGATCACTAGATTAAAGGCGATCCCTTGCACAAACCTGTGACAACTGGCTTGTCTCATTCCGCAGTAGGAGATAAAGTATTGCTCTCTCTCTCTCGTTGGGACTTCTCCGTACTGATTAAGGAATCTTCCCTGAACAATTTGACAAACTCTCTCCCACTGGTCTTTTTGCATTTTGGGACTCAGTTAACACGTGGAAAGCTGAAATATCCCGCTATTAGAATCTTATACTTCAGCAACAGTCTGCGATCTCTCTACAGGTTTGTTTATCCTAATCCAGCAGAATGTTGTCTGGACTACAATGTAGCCTCATGATCACGGCCATACATTTCTTATTCCTCATTTCCACCGATAAAGCCTCACTTGGACGAGTTCTCTTGTCTGTTCTGACTGTGAACTGCGTGACATTTTCTCTGCCCAGTCATGTCACCCCTTCTCCTGTAATTCCTTCCGCTTTCCCACGCCTGAAAATACGGAACCCCGAAATTACGCGCTGTTCCGCTTTCTCCTCTTGCAACCACGTCTCAGTCATGGCCGGAATACCATATCTCAGTGTGTGGATCCCTGCCCTGAGCAGCTCAGCTGTCTTTCTTTAAAGCTCGTGCTTTGAAATAACCCTTTGATTCCCGTCTCCGTCTGAGGTCTTTACAACATCTATCTCCACACCAACTCCGCTATCTGCTCTGGAACTCTGAATCCCATCCCCCTGCTATTCGAATTCACCAACTCACACGAAAACTCTCATGTCCAGTGCTGGCAAACAATCAGTTCCCCTCCAGTTTATGTGCAAACCGTCCTCCATCTCTTTTGTACAGATCCCACCTTCCTTTGAAAAAACACAATGATGTCAAATTTTGAAACTCTCCCATCTACGTCAACACTTTAGCCACGTGCTAATCTGTAGGGTCTTCCTATGCCTGGCCTCACGGAGACGGGCAGTTGTCCTGTCCTTTAATTTGATTGGTAAATCCCTGATCTCACTCTGGAAATCCACCACTATATTCATACCGATGTCCTTGGTACCGTTATGGACCAGGACCTCTGGCTGCTCACTCACCCATTTAAGAATCATAGAGAAGGAATGGTGTGCTGAGGGAAGAGGAAGGATGGGGAGATAACTGGAGGCCACAGAAAGAGCGTTCTAATTGCAGCCTTTGGAGAAGAACTTGTGAGTTACCATTTCCTTGCTCCCTACATCTGATCGGAGTCTTTTTAAACACCGAAATCCACTGACCCATGACTATGAGTCAGAGACAGAGCGAGATTCCCTCCGTACAACACCATCACACAGGCCTGGAAACATACACAGAGTAACGCTCCCTGCGCAACGATCCATCACAAACTCCCGGGGTGAGACATGTGAAGTAACTCCCGCACCATCGCAGCACACTCTACTGGAGTCAGAAACAGTTCGCAACCCTCTCCCTCCTCCGTTCTCCCCACTCACCCATACCCAGCCTTTCGGCGTTCCGGTGGTCTCGAATTGTGTGTGTGTCTCTCGGAGATGGTGAGTGTGTGTTTGTGACCAGTTGGTGTACTGCGGGAAGAGGAAGGAAGGGGAGGAGAGAGGAGGCCAGGGAAAGGGTGTTACGATTGCAGATCCTGATACAAGTGGTGTGCAACCACATGACCAGCCTGTGCATAGAGAGCATTGGAGAAGCTCACAAGATATCGTGGAAAGGGGGAAGTGTAATACTAAACGCCATCTCTTCCTCATACTCCCCACAATTGCCTGAGACACATAGAGAGGGGAGAATAGGGAGCTGAGGAGGGGGGCGTCGTAGATAGGGAGTGTTTAGCAGTTGGAGTGTATCACGAAGACGGGGAGGGGCGTAGGGAACGCCCGGCATGATGGAGAAGGTGCAATGTACAGGAAAGTCACTGGGTCACAGAGACGGGGTTGCATGTAACCGAGGGATGGATGACGGAGACGGAAGTAGTGTAGTGGAGACAGTGTATCACGGGAAAGGGTACAGAGGAGACAGGGTAGTTAAGAAAGCTTATGGGGTGTTAGCTTTCATAAGTCGAGGGACAGAATCTAAGGATCCCGAGGCAATGATGCAGCTGGATAAAACTCTGGTTAGGCCACTCTTGGAGTACTGTGTCCAGTTCTGGTCGCTTCACTATAAGAGGGATGTGGAAGCATTGGAAAGGGTACAGAGTAGAATTACCAGGATGCTGCCTGGTTTAGAGAGTATGCACAATGATCAGAGATTAAGGGAGCTAGGGCTTTACACTTTCCAGAGGAGGATGAGAGTTGACATGATAGAGGTGTACAAGAAATTAAGAGGAATAAGCAGAGTGGACAGCCAGCGCCTCTTCCCCAGGGCACCACTGCTCAGTACAAGAGGACATGGCTTTATGGTAACGGGAGGGAAGCTCAAGGGGGATATTAGAGGAAGGTTTTCTGCTCAGAGAGTGTTTGGTGCGTGGAATGCACTGCCTGAGTCAGTGGTGGAGGCAGAGACACTAGCGAAGTTTAAGAGTCTACTGGACAGGTATATGGAGGAATTTAAGTTGTGGGGTTATATGGGACACAGTGTTTGAAGGTCGGCACGACATTGTGGGCCGCAGGGCCTGTAATGTGCTGTACTATTCTATGTTCTATGTAACTGGGAGTTGTGTAGGAGTGGGAGGGTTTGATGGAGTTGGGGAGGTGTTTTGGAGAGGAGGGTGTTATGTTTACGGGGAAGAGTGTTTTAGAGTTACAATGCAGGTCGTGACTCTGTCGCCTCACAACAGGAAGGATATACAGATAGAATTCATGGTTAGACTCTTGGCTCTGTGGAGGATCAGAGAGATCTGTGGACTCTGTGTTTGAGAAAGCCTATGGTGTATTGGCCTTTAACAATTGTGGGACTGAATTCAGGAGCCGGGAGGTAATGTTGCAGCTATATAGGACCCTGGTCAGACCACTCATGGAGTACTATGCTCAGTTCTGGTTGCCTGATGTGGAAGCCATATAAAGGTTGCAGAGGAGATTTACAAGGATGTTGCCTGGATTGGGGAGCATGCCTTATGAGAATAGATAGATAGATAGATAGATACTTTATTCATCCCCATGGGGAAATTCAACTTTTTTCCAATGTCCCATACACTTGCTGTAGCAAAACTAATTACATACAATACTTAACTCAGTAAAAAAAAAATAAAAAAATATGATATGCATCTAAATCACCGTCTCAAAAAGCATTAATAGCTTTTAAAAAGTTCTTAAGTCCTGGAGGTAGAATTGTAAAGCCTAATGGCATTGGGGAGTATTGACCTCTTCATCCTGTCTGAGGAGCATTGCATTGATAGTAACCTGTCACTGAAACTGCTTCTCTGTCTCTGGATGGTGCTATGTAGAGGATGTTCAGAGTTATCCATAATTGACCGTAGCCTACTCAGCGCCCTTCGCTCAGCTACCGATGTTAAACTCTCCAGTCTTTTGCCCACGACAGAGCCCGCCTTCCTTACCAGCTTATTAAGACGTGAGGCGTCCCTCTTCTTAATGCTTCCTCCCCAACACGCCACCACAAAGAAGAGGGCGCTCTCCACAACTGACCTATAGAACATCTTCAGCATCTCACTAAAGACATTGAATGACGCCAACCTTCTTAGGAAGTACATTCGACTCTGTGCCTTCCTGCACAAGGCATCTGTGTTGGCAGTCCAGTCAAGCTTCTCGTCTAACTGTACTCCCAGATACTTGTAGGTCTTAACCTGCTCCACACGTTCTCCATTAATGATCACTGGCTCCATATGAGGCCTAGACCTCATAATAGGTTGAGTGAACTCGATATTTTCTCCCTGGAGCTACGGAGGATGAGATGTGACCTGATAGAGGTGTACAAGATAATGAGAGGCAATGGTCGTATGGACAGTCAGCGAGATTTCCCCAGGGATAAAATGTTTGACACAAGAGGACACAGATTAAGATGCTAGGGAGTAGGTACAGAGGATATGTCAGGGGTAAGTTGTTTTACTCAGAGAGTGATGAGTGCGTGGAATGGGCTGCCGGCAATGGTGTTGGAGGCAGATACGAAAGCGTCTTTTAAAAGAATTTTGGATATGGAGCTTAGGAAAATAGAGTGCTATAGGTAAGCCTAGTAATTTCTAGGCTAGCGACAAGTTCGGCAAAAAATCATAGGCCGAAAGACCAGTATTTTGCTGTAGGTTTTCTATATATCTGTATATTCATTGATATTCACGTATAGTTGAATGACGATTTCTCTTGGATTGCATAGAAACCGTATCTTATGCACAGGTCGCAACTTCCTTGAAAGAGAATCCAAAGATCCAGCTGTCTATGTTCCTCATTCCTGCTCCAACACCTTAGTCACGTGTTAATCTGCATTATCCTCCCTTGCCTTCTGAGCCACTGAACTGATCTCATCGTTGGAGTCCTGACCTGTCAGACATATTTCTAATTGTACATCAGCACCGCTCTCCTCCCACCCAGAAGTAGGAAAAGTGGTATACGTATTATTGAAGAGATTGCCCACAGCAGGCACTCTGCACTGGGCCTGGCTTTTAAACCGGTTTCATCCTCCTGACTGTCACCAAGTTTCCTGTGAACTGCACATTGGGTCAAACTAACTTCCATATGTCCCCTCTATCAGCTCCACAGATTAACGAATGATCCCGAGATCATCCCGTTCCAGTTCCAGACCATTAATGGGGACTGTTCGACACTGCATCTGGATGCCCTTCCCACAGATAAAGTCGTCAGAGACACTGGAGGTCTCCATTTCGTGCCACGTCTTACAAGCGGAGCATTCAACTCTCCTGCAAGGCATGTGTTCTGCTTTAACTGTTCAATTATAAAGAAGGAAACAATCAATATACTGAAACCAAACTTACCAAGTGTTTGCACCTGCCTTATTTTTATTTTCCCTTGCTAATGAAACAGTTTCGTTGATTTGTTGTTGGTCAAACAAATGCGAGGGGCTGCTTTTGAAAACACACATTCTTCTCGCTCCTAGTATCTGATTGGAAGCTGTCCCAACGGCTCCCTTCATACACCAGCATTACACACTCCCGGGGTCAGACACAGAGTGAATCTCCATCCTCACCGTCCCATCACACAATCCCGGGGTCAGACACAGAGTGAATCTCCCTCCGCACCGTCACATCACACAGTCCCGGGGTCTGACAAAGAGTGAATCCCCCTCCACCCCGTCCCATCACACACTCCCGGGGTCTGACACAGAGTAAATCACCCTCCACACCGTCCCAACACTTACTCCAGTGGTCAGACACAAAGTGAATCTCCCTCCACACCGTCCCAGCAGACACTCCCGGGGTTAGACACACAGTAAATCTCCCTCCACACCATTCCATCACACACTCCGGGGGTCGGACACAGAGTGAATCTCCCTCCACACCGTCCCATCACAAACTTCCGGAGTCAGAAACAGAGTGAAGCTGCCTCTACACCGTCCCATCACACATTCCCGTGTTCACACACAAATTGAAGCTCCTTCCACACCGTCCCATCACAGTCTCCGGTGGTCAGACACTGAGTGACGCTCAATTAGCAATGTTCCATCACACCACCCGTGGTCAGACATGGGCTGAGGCCCCGTCCACACTCTAACATCACATTTTCCCTGTTTGCAGACACAAAGTGAAACCTCCTCTTCCTCGTCTCGTCACGCTCTTACGGTTCAGAAATTATGTGCCGTTCCCCTCCAACCATTCATTTCGAGAGGACTGGAATGTAGAAAAGTGGATGTAATTTTAAGACCTAATAAGGAACTGTGAGGCCACGTTTGCAGCATTGTGAGCAGGTTTTGATGCCTTATCGAACAAAGTATGAGCTCCTATTGGAAAGGGTTCAAATCAGATTCACGAACATGATTCCAGGATTGGACGGCTGGTCATATGAAGGCAGTTTGATGTCTCTGGGGACTGTGCTCGCTAGAATTCAGTAGAATGTGTGATCAACTATTGAAAGCTCTCTGATGATGAAATGCCATGACAGAGTGGATGTGGAAAGATTTTCTTCTTTTTATAGGGCAGTCTAGGACCAGATGACAGAGCTTAGAATAGAAGACATCTTTTATAATGGAAATGAGGCGGATCTTCTGCGCCAGAGAGCGGTGAATCTGCGGAACCCAAAACGCAGGCAACGGTGGAGGCCGAGACATTCGGAACCTTAAGGCTTTTTTTGAAAAATGTCTTATTATTCAAGGCAGGAAGGTGTAGCTGGAGAAGGCGGTAGACTGGAACTGAGAGGAGAATGAATCAGCCATGATGAAATGGCGAGCAGTCCCGATGTCCTAATTCTGCTCCTATGTCGTGTGGGTTTAATTGAAGTTCCTGGGTTACTGTGTGTCAGCAACTCAAAGGATCTATAGTGGATCCAACACGTTCACGCAAACACAAATAAGTTGTCACGTGGCCGAATGAACTTCCGGAACGTCCAGTCCATGGACTTCGGTTACCTGTCGCTGTCCCTTCAAAACTGAGACTGGCAATTATTCACTGCCACATTCCTTCATGGAAAGTTAGAACCAAAAGTCATCTTGCCGAGCACTCATTGCTCAACCGTATGAGTTCCATTTCCCGGCTACTGTCTGTCATGTCGTCTTTGGTTTGTGTTAGCTTCGTCTTGTTTACTTCGAGTCTGGTTCTGAATTAATTCCAGACCTTCCTCTGCAGTAGGGTTCAACACGATCCATAGCTGTCTTATTGCAGAAGGGATCACAGCTTTAGGATTTGAGGACATGCGGTCTCTCAGTGATACTTCAATGGATTTACGGTGGAGAGTGTTCTGTCATGTCGCATCTCCGCCTGTTGTGGGGTTTGCTACACACAGAACCGCAGGAAGCTACAGAGTGTTCCGGACTCAGTCAACACCCCTCCCCACTATCCATGACATTTTCAAGAGGCGATGCCTTGAAAGTGCGGCATCCATCACGGAGGACAACCCGCCCCCCCCCCCCCCACCCGGGAGAAGCTCCATGCTCGTTGCTATCATCAGGGAGGAGTCACTTGAGCCTGAACACCCACACACATCGATTTAAGGGACAGCTTCTTCCCCTGCACCATTACATCTTCGAACACATGAGCATTAACTCGACATTTGTGTTGTATTTACCATCTATATTTAATTAACACTAATTTTGCATTTTACGCATACTGTTGTAGCGAAAGAACAAATCCCAGTCCGTATAAGTTACACATAATACATCAAGTAGTGATTCCGGTGTAAAATATCCGATGCGGGTGGACGGGACATTTGACACGCAGGGCTCCACGGGTCTGGGCACTGAGTACGGGAGCCGGGAGGGCACGTTGCAGTTGTACAAGACATTGGTGAGAGTTCATACATTGAGTTATGAAGAGAGATCAGGAAGGTTGGGATTTTTGTCCTCACAGTCTTGGGGGTGAACATTCGGAGCTGAGAGGCAGAGACAGAGTGAATGCGCACAGAATCTTTAACAGGGGTGGGGGAATCGAGAGAAAGAGGGTATAGTATTGATCTGAGTGGTTAGAGATGGGTGCGAGAGATCGGGGAGCCGGAGGAGTTCGAGTGAACAGAGGGGAGGGAGAGAGTAGGATGGTGAAAGGGAGAGCAAGGGGAATGGAGGGGAAAGAGTTTTGCAGGGGGAGCGGAGAAAGAGAGCGGGTGAGAAAGGGCGAGGATATAGGGGAGGAGAGAGCTGGGGGCAGAGAGGGTGTCGAAGTGGCGAACAACGGGACATGGGGATATTATGAGAAAAAATGGTACATATGGGGAGATAGGTTTGTGGGTGTGTGGTGGGGAGAATGGGGTTGCAACAAGAGGAAGCGAATATATTACGAGGGAGGGTAGAGAAGATGAGGCGGGAATTTGGGACGATCGCTTGAGTGCGTGGAGGAGAGAGAAGGCGGAAAAATACGAGGTTGTCACTTGATTCAAGTCGGTCCCAGGGTCTGTTGACAGAGACCCTGGAACTTTACAGGGATATCCCAGCACAAAGGTACAGCCTTATCGCAGACGAAACGTTGAGCCCGATTGCAATGGCAACCCCGTACGGACGAGTCGCACTCACTACAGGCGTACATTCCTGAGTTAATCCTGTACAAGAGACCAGCGGCCACATTGCTGTCGGAGAGCGTTAAACATGTTCAACAGAGACAAAACAGCTCCAGACGACACCCGAGACCATCGCCAAACTATTGCCATTAAACCGCCCTCTCCTCACAATCCTTTGTCAGCCTCCAAACTAATCACACGATTTCCCTATTTCCCTACTGCCTCACTGTCTCCGCACAGTCCTGTGTCAACCTCCAAACTAGTCCCAAAAATCCACTCTCTGCCACAGCTCTGTATCGGTCCTCAAACAATTCCCACTGACCCACTCTTTCCCCACACTGCCGATTGACTGCAATTTTGCCCCCCTCAACACCCTCTCCTCAGTACACATTGCCTCTGTTTGTAACCAGTTACCTCATCTTCAGCACTATTGTCAGCCAATGCCGATCCTTCTGCATTGAAATGTGTGCAGCCCAGGACAATATTTGCACTGACCTCGACCATCTGAATACTACCTCTGTTTGAGTTTTTCCCACAGTCCGCCTCGACAGCCTCTCCAATAATTGTTCTGGCACTCTGCTTCCGATCTCTCTGGAACTAGTTGTCACCCATGAGTGTATGCAATTAGAGGTGTATAAAATAATGAGAGGCATTAATCGTGTAGATAGTCAGAGGCTTTTTTTTCCCTCAGGGATGAAATATTTTCCACTAGAGCACATAGGTTTAAGGTGCTCTGGAGTTGGAACAAAGGAGACGACAGGGTTAAACTTTTTACCCTGAGTGCGAGGAATGGGCTGCCGGCAACGACGATGGAGGCGGATGCGATACAGCCTTTTAAGAGACTTTTGGATAGGTATATGGAGCTCAGAAAAATAGAGGGCTATGGGTAACCCTAGTAATTTCTAAGGTAGGGACATGTTCGGCTCAACTTTGTGGGCCAAGGGGCCTGTATTATGCTGTAGGTTTTCTATGTTTTTATGTTTTTTTTTTCAAACTGTATAATCTTGCCGGATCTTGCCTGAGTAGCACGTGGTTCGAGTTTGAAAACTGAGATCACTACCCTGGAGATTCTGCCTTTAACCGAACTCCCTGTCCTCCCTCGTCACTGGTCCTACCTATGTTGTTGGTAGTCAAATGGGAAAGGATATCGCTTTCTCCCCACTGGGCCTTGGACGATCTGGACAATTGCAATACCTACATCATGCTGCGGTTTATTGAGACGCCCAGGAATTCAGCACAATCATTTCCTCAGTTCTTATCAACAAGCTCCAAATCCCGGGCATTGCATCTCTCTCTCTGCAACAGAATGTTTTACTTCCTCATCGGGAAACCACACTCGGTGTAGATCGGCCATACCAGCTCCGATCAACAAGCAGTGTTGAAGTAGCAGATTCGCACTCACAGACACTGACAGTGACATCCACTGCCTCTCGTGTGTCCACTCGGTTTGTTACTCCCTCTGGGAACTCCAACAGGCTTGTCCGGCAAGATTCACACTCACAGACACTCACAGTGACACCCACTGCCTCTCCTGTGTCCACTCGGTTTGTTACTCCCTCTGAGAACTCTAACAGGCTTGTCCGGCAAGATGCACACTCACAGACGCTATGCTGACGTTCACTTATTTTCTGATTCCTCTCAAAGGACCCCAACCTTATACTTAGTAACACAGACTGATATTTTCTCAGCCAGGTAAGGCTGATTTTGAAATCGACTTCATCATCCAACTTCACACTCACTGTTGCTAACTTACATGCCCTTCCCTTGACTTTAATGTAGTCCTTAATTTCTCTCGTCAGCCGCGGATGCCATATGAGAACTTCTCTATCTCTGGGGCATATCTATCCTGCGCCTTGTGAAATGTTCCCAGAAACTTCACCCAACGCTGCCCTGCCGTGATCGCCCCCAGTAACCTCCTCCAATCCACCTGGGCAAGCTCCTCTCTCATGCCTCCGTAATTCCCTTCATTCCATTGTGATAGAAACATAAAAGGTATAAAAAGCAAAAAGTAAGAGTGGAGTGAATTGAAGCGAAGAAAATTCAAGTGTAAAGAGAGAAATGTGACAAGATTTTAAAGGCACAATGAGTGTAAAGTCACTTTATCTGAATGTCCGTAGTTTTTCAAATAAGGTCGGTGAACTTGTACAAATTAGTACAAATGGGAATGATTTAGTGGCCATTATAGAGACGTGGCTGCAGGGTGAAGAGGATTGGGAGTTCAGTATCCAAAGACATCGGGTAATACCGAAAGATAAGCAGGAAAGTCAAGGAGGTGGATTAGCGCTCTCAATTTAGGGTGAGATTAGAGAGACAGTGAGAGACAATATACGGTAAGATTTGAGGAGCAGAATGCTGAATCCATCTGGTTCGACATAGCTCATTCATTCAAACACGAAGAAGGTGCCATGTTCCCCACTGAACATCCAGGTTTCAGCACGTCCATTCCCCGGAGTGTGTGTCGCTGTCACTTTCCCTTGAGGGCTCAGACTGCCAATTATTGCCTGTTAGCAACCCTCCCCTCCACCGAGAACATGTTCAACAAGGAATGTCTCGGGAAGACCACATCCATCACCGAGGAAATGACGGTGAAATTCCCCGGACTCCCGTCGGGAAATGCCCTGTGCTCATCGGTACCATCGGGGAGGGGGCACAGGCGTCTGAAAACTCAACAATTTACAAACACTTGCTTCCCCTCCGCCATCAGATTGCGAAAGCTCTCTGAACACTTAAGCAGTCCCTCGGTATTCACCTTTATGCAGTATTTATTAATTTCCCAATTTATGTTAATTTTACATCTTTGCAGCGTGCTGAGCTCACGTTGAAGTTGTAGAAGGCGTCACTGCGGCCGCGCTTGGAGGGCGGTGTTCAGTTCCGGTCGCCCTCCTGTAGGAAAGATGCCACTGAGGTGGAAAGAGTTCGGGGGGAGATAAATGAGGATGTTGCCGGGGCTCGAGGCTCTGAGTCATGGAGAGAAGACAAGAAGGATGTGTTTATATTCCTTGGAGCGTGGGTATGAAGCCAGGAGGGGCACAGATAGGGTGAATGTGCACAGTCTTTTTCCCCTGGGTTGGGAAATTGTGAGACAGAGTGCACAGAATTGAGGTGAGAGTGTGTGGAGAGAACCGAGAGAGGAGAGGCAGAGTCTGGGGTCCGAGGGGGAGAGGAGGGGTGGAAAGGGAGTGAGTTAGAGAGAAGAAGGGTAAAAAGAGAAAATCAGTAGAAAGGGTTTGAGAGTTGCGTGGATTGAATGGGGAGAAGTGAGGTGTCGTCAGTTGACTGAAGTCGGCCCCACGGGCTGTTGACAGAAACCTCGGATCTCTTCAGGAATATCCGGGTATAAATGTGCCGACTTCTCGCAGATGAATCTGTGTTTCCATTTGCAATTATAACTCCCGTACGAGCCGCAGTTACTGCAGCTGCTCGATCCATAGGACATCTTGTACAGAAGTTCAGAGGCCACATACCTGTCAAAGAGGGTTAGACAATGTCAACAGAGACAAAACAGCTCCAGCAGACAACCGGAGACGTCGCCAAACTAATACCTCTGATCTGCGCTCTCCCCACAGTTCCCTGTCAGCGTCGGAACTAATGCCATGATACCTCGCTCTACCCACAGCCCCAGGCTGTACGAATCCCATTACATCGCGCTCCCCTAAAATCCCGAATAATCTCCCAAATTAATCCCACTTCCTCACACTCTCTGGACAACCCTCTGTCAGTCATCAAACTAATCCCATTGTTCCACTCTCCCCACAACACCAAGTCTTTCTCCAAACTGAACTCACTGACTCCCTCTCTCCCTACAGATCTGTGTCAGAACTCAAACTAATCCCACTGTCCCACTCTCTCCAAACGACCTCGTTTCAGTCTCCAAAATAATACCACTGACCCACTCCCACACCACAGAGCTGCAACAGTCCAAACCTCACCTGTCCGCGCATTTTCCGATCCAGTATGATACAGATTGATAGACAGCATTAGAAACAAAATTCTGTGAAATGAAATCACTTCAGTTAATGTTTAGAACCAGACTCTCTCAATGCATATCCATGTGAAGGGACGGTACAGAGAGGGAAACACCCATTGACTGAGCTCGGGAGTGTGGAGGGAGATTCACTCTGAGTCTGACCTCGGGAGTGTGTGATGGGACGGTGCGGAGGGAGATTCACTCTGTGCCTTACCCCGGGAGAGTGTGATGGGATGGTGTAGAGAGAGATTCACTATGTGTTGGATCCCGGGAGTGTGTGATATGACAGCGTGGAGGGGAATTCACTCTCTGTCTGATCCCGGTAGTGTGCGACGGGCCAGTGTGGAAGGATCTTCCCAGGAGGGTGGGGGGGAGGTGAGGGGGTGTAGGATTGTGTGGAGGGAGAATCACTGTGTGTCTCATCCCGGGATCTCCTGATTATTGATATTTCTTCTCACGGTAAGACATACCTTTTCCTTGTTTGAATTTATTTCGAGGAGCCCTGAATCAAGTTCTGAACAATGTTGCCTCGCTCCATCATAAGTATTTGCGGTCTTGGATATGAAATAACACCGGTCTTCATATTTCATCCAGATCTGGGGACACGTTTGCTCTGCAACTAAGGATAAAGAAATCATGAATCTCCCCCAATAAATCCCGTTGCATCAACTGGGATCAGAAAAAGTTAACCTCCCTCAATACCATCCCATCACACACTCCCGTGTTCAGTCACAGAGTGAAGCTCCCTCCACACCGTCCCATCACACACGCCCAGGGTCAGACACAGAGTGAATCTCCCTCCAGACCGTTCCATCACACACTCCTGAGGTCAGACACAGAATGAATCTCCCTCCACACCGTCCCATCACACACTCCCGGGGTCAGACACAGAGTGAATCTCTCTCCACACCGTCCCATCACACAATCCCGGGGTCAGACACAGAGTGATTCTCCCTCCACACCGTCCCATCACATACTCCCGGGGTCAGACACAGAGTGAATCTCCCTCAGCACCATCCCATCACACAATCCCGTGTTCAGTCACAGAGTGAAGCTCCCTCCACACTGTTCCATCACACACTCCTGAGGTCAGACACACAGTGAAGCTCCCTCCACAACGTCCTATCACACACTCCCGCGGTCGGACACGGAGTGAATCTCCCTCCACACCGTCCATCACACACTCCCGGGTTCAGGCACAGAGTGAATCTCCCACCACACCATCCCATCACACATACCCTGTCTCAGGCACAGTGTGAATCTCCCTCCACACCGTCGCTTCAGATACTCCCGCGGTCAGACACAGAGTGAATCTCCCAGCACGCCGTCCCATCACACACTTACCGGTTTAGACACATACTGAATCTCCCGCCACACCGTTTCATCACACACTCCGGTGTCGATGTGAAGCTCCCTCCACATCGATCTATCACATTCTTTTGGGATCAGACGTGGAGCGAAGCTCACTCCGCACAGTCACGTCACTCATTCTAGTAGTCAAACAGAGAGCAAAACCCGCTTCTTCCGAGCAATCACAGGGAGGTCAAACGCAGAGAGAAGCTCCTGATGCATCATCTCTTCACGCAGTCAGGGTCAGACGCAAAGTGATGTAATACAGTACCCGACCAGCCGAATCTGACAATCCCGGCATCAGACAGTAGGTGTCGCTGTTTGCACAACGTCCCTTCACACTTTCCAAGGTCAGACACAGAACGAAGCTCCCCTGAATTCTCCACCTTCCAGTAATTCCCTCCCCTTCCCTTCCCGCATCCCAGTTTCACTCTTCCTCCTCCTCCAGCTCCCTATCACCTCCATCATGGTTCCGCCTCCTTCTACTACACATAGAGCTTTCCCCATACATTCGTTAGAACCATAGACCACAACTGCACAATGCAGGCCCTTCAACCCTCCATGTTGTGCCGTCCCATATAATCCTTAAAACAATGTACTAAACCCACACTACCCAGTAATCCTCCATTTCTCTATCAAACATGTGCCTGTCCAAGAGGCTTTTAAATGCCCCAAATGTTTTAGCCTCCACCACCATCGCTGGCAAGTTATACCAGGCGCTCACAAACCCTCTGAGTAAAAAATCATACCCCTGTGGTCTCCACTAAACGTCCCTCCCTTACTTTTTACATGTGCCCTCTGTTGTTTGCTATTGGTGCACTGGGAAACAGGTACTGACTAGCCACCATATCTATGCCTCTCATAATCTTGTAGACCTCTATCAAGTCCCCTCTCATTCTTCTACGCTCCAAAGAGAAAAGTCCCAGCTCTGCTACCCTTGCCTCATACGACTTGATCTCCACATCAGGCAACATCTACAGGGGAGGCTTCTTTACCTCTCCTGCCTATCCCTTTGCTGTTTCCCATAACCCTCGTCTTCATCTTCCCTCTTACTTTTTTCTCATCTAGCACCTACCATCTTTATCCTTCCCACCCTTCCCCCAGGTTCTCTATAGAGCCCCTGCCCCACCACTCAGTCCTGACGAAGGGTCACGGTCATAAAACGTTGACTGTTCCTTTCCACGGAAGCTGCCCGACCTGCTAAGTTCATCAACCGTGTTGTGCGTGTTGCATTGAATGCAGCATCTGCAGAGCACTTTGTGTTTAAGCTCCCTCCACACCGTCCTCTAACACACTCCCGGGCTCAGACACTAGATATTGCTCATTCCACACGGTCCCATCACATTTTCCAGTATCAAACACAGAGTGAATCTCCCTCCACACCGTCCCATCACACACTCCCGGGGTCAGACACACGGTGTATCTCCCTCAACTCCGTCCCATCACACACTCCCGTGGTCAGACACAGAGTGAATGTCCCTCCACACCGCCCCATCACACACTCCCGGGGTCAGACACAGAATGAATCTTCCTCTGCACCGTCCGATCACAAACTCAAGAGGTCAGACACAGAGTAAATCTCCCTCCACACCGTCCCATCACACACACCAGGGGTCAGACAGAGAGTGAATGTCCCTCCACACCGTCCCATCACGCACTCCCTGGTTCAGACACCCAGTGAATCTCCCTCCACACCGTCCCATCACACACATCTGGTGTCAATGTGAAACTCTCTCCACAACTTCCTATCACATTCTTTTGGGATCAGACGTGGAGAGAATCTCACTCCACACAGTCACGTCACTCATTCTAGTAGTCAAACGGAGAGCAAAACCCGCTTTTTCCAAGCTATCACAGAGAGGTCAAACGCAGAGAGAAGCAACTGATGCATCATCTCATCAAACAGTCAGGATCAGACGCAAATTGAAGTATTACAGTATCCGACCGGCCGCATCACGCAGTCCCGGCATCAGACATTAGGTGTCGCTGTTTGCCTACCGTCGCTTCTCACTTTCCAGGTTCAGACACAGAACGAAACTCCCTTGAATTTTCCAACTTCCAGTAATTCCCTTCCCCTCCCTTCCCACATTACAGTTTTAATCACTGGAATTCAGAAGATTAGCGGGGGGGGGGGGGGTCTTATTGAACCATATAAAATTCGAAAGGGATTGGACAGGATAGATGCCGGAAGATTGTATCCGATGTTGGGGAAGTCCAGTACGAGGGGTCAAAGGGCAAAGCCTGTCAGGACCGAGATGAGGAAAAGCTTCTTCACACAGAGAGTGGTGAATCTGTGGAATTCTCTGCCACAAGAAACAGTTCAGACCGGTTCATTGGCTATATTTAAGAGGAAGTTAAGTATGGCCCTTTTGGCTAAAGGGATCAGGGGGTATGGAGAGAAAGCAGGTACAGGGTTCTGAGTTGGATGATCAGCCATGATGATACTGAATGGCGGTGCTGGCTCGAGGGGCCGAATGGCGTAATCCTGCACCTATTTTCTGTGTTTCTATGTTTCCTCCTCCTCCAGCTCCCTATCAAATCCCTCATGGTTCCGCTTCCTTCTACTGTCCATAGTGCTTTTCCATTACATTCCTTAGAACCGTAGAACACAACAGCACAATGCAGGCTCTTCAGCCTTCCATGTTGTGCCGACCAATATAATATTTTAAAAAAGACTAAACTAAAAGATTAAACCCACACTACCCCATAACACTCCATTTTTCTTTCATCCATGTGCTTGTCCAAAAGGCTCTTAAATACCCCGAATGTTTTAGCCTATTGGCGCCCTGGGAAACAGGTACTGACTATCCACCCTATTTATGCCTCTCATAATCTTGCAGACCTCTATCAAGTCTCCTCTCATTCTTCTACGCTCCAAAGAAAAAAGTCCCAGCTCAGCTAACCTTGCTTCATGTGACTTGATCTCCTAACACCGCAACATCCATAGGGGAGGCTTATTTACCTTTCCTGCCTATCCCCTCGCTGCTTCCCATAACTCTGATCTTGATCTTCTTTCTAACCTGTTTCACATCTGCAGAGTATTTTGTGCTTAAGCTCCCTCTACACCGTCCTATAACACACTCCCGGGTTCAGACACTAGATGCCGATCATATCACACGGTCCCATCACATTTTCCAGTGTCAAACACAGAGTGAAAATCTCTCCACACAGTCCCATCACACAATCCCGGGGTCAGACACAGAGTTAATCTCCCTCCACACCGTCCCATCACATACTCCCGGGGACAGACGCTGAGTTAATCTCCCTCCCCAACGTCCAATCACAAACTCGAGGGGTCAGACACAGAGTGAATCTTCATCGACATCGTTCCATCACACACACCCGGGGTCGATGAGAAACTCCCTCCACATCGTCCTGTCACATTCTTTTGGGATCAGACGTGGAGCGAAGCTCACTCCACACAGTCACGTCACTCATTCAAGTGGTCAAACAGAGAGCAAAACCCGCTTCTTCCGAGCAATCACAGAGAGGTCAAACGCAGAGAGAAGCTCGTGATGCATCATCTCTTCACACTGTCAGGATCAGACGCAAAGTGATGTAATACAGTACCCGACCAGCCGAATCTGACAATCCCGCCATCAGACAGTGGGTGTCGCTGTTTGCACAACGTCCCCTCACACTTTCCAGGGTCAGACACAGAACGAAGCTCCCCTGAATTCTCCACCTTCCAGTAATTCCCTCCCCTTCCCTTCCCGCATCCCAGTTTCACTCTTCCTCCTCCTCCAGTTCCCTATCACCTCCTTCATGGTTTTTCCTTCTTCTACTAAACATAGCGCTTCCCCCTAACACACCCCCGGGCTCAGACACTAGGTGTCTCTCCTTCCACACCGTCCCATCACATTTTCCAGGGTCAAATACAGAGTGAAACTCCCTCCACACCGTCCCATCACACACTCCCGGGATCAGACACAGAGTGAAACTCCCTCCACACCGTACCATCACACACACCCGGGGTCAGACACAGAGTGAATCTCCCTCCAGACCGTCCAATCACACACTCCCGGTGTCAGACACAGAGTCAATCTCCCTCCACACTGTCCCATCACATACTCCCGGGCTAAGTGATGTAGTGAAACTCTCCACATCTTCCCTCCTCACCCCCTGTTATATTGAGCAGTTGAAACGGGGGATGTCGTCTCACCTGTTCTCCTGGTGAGGTATTGGCAAATCTGAGCTTTGTTTTCGGTGATGTTTCTGTAATTCATTTCGAGCTGATTGAACTGATGACGGAGATCGCTGTGCGTTCGATTCAGCTCCGAGAGATCCGAGTTGAGGACGGAAATGTTGTTTTCGAGGATAGTGAGGTTGTTGTTCATAGCGGAAAGATTATTCAGACAGGTTCTCTGAGAGAGATCCAGGAGGGAGTTCTCAGATGTCCTGGATTCAAGGGTGGAGTTCAACTCATGGACTTGCTGTTGACATTGGCGCTGTGTCCTGTTCATCTCCTGATGTTGTTCCCAAAGTCTCCGGGAGTTTCGCTCGGAGGTGATCAGTGACTGACGAGTCTGTAATACTGAGAGTGATAGTAAAGGGTGTCAGTGAAACGGTGTGAGGTGAGTCTGTGTCAGATGAGGGGAGTGTCTGTGTCACAGTGAGAAGTCTGTCTGTGACGAGGTCTGAGTAGTGTCGATGTCACGGTGTGTGGAGTGTCGGTTTCACACTGAGGTATGTTTCTGTGTCACAGTGAGGGGTGTGTGAGTATCACAGTGATAAGTCTGTTTGTGTCACAGTGAGTGGTGTGTGAGTGTCACAGTGAAGGGTGTGTGAGTGTCACAGTGATATGTCTGTTTGTGTCACAGTGAGGAGCCTGTCGATGTCACGATGTGGGCAGTGCTGGTTTCACGCAAAAGGTTGCATCATTGTCACGGAGAGGTTTGTGCCGGTGTCACAGTGAGGAGAGCGTCGGTGACACGGTGAGGAGTGTGGTGGTGTCACTGTGAGGGGAGTATCAGTGTTGCGGTGTGGGTTGTGTAAGTGTCACGGTGAGAGGGAGTGTCGGTGTAATGGTGTGGGCTTGATGGTGTCACGGTGAGTTGCATGTAAGTGTCATGGTGAGAGGTACTTCGGTGTCACAGTGAGGGGAGTGTCGGTTTGGTGTCACTGTTCGCAGTCTCGGTGTCACTGTTCGCAGTCTCGGTGTCACGTTCAGGGAAGTAGCGGTGTCACAGTAAAGGGAGAGTCGGTGTCACAGTGAGGGGAGTGTCGGTTCAGTGTCACTGTTCGCAGTCTCGGTGTCACTGTTCAGGGAGGTAGCGGTGTCACAGTAAAGGGAGAGTCGGTGTCACAGTGAGAGGGAGTGTCCATGTCACAGTGAGGGGGACTGTCCATGACGATGTCCCGGTGGGGTCTGTCGGTGTCACGGTGAGGGACGTGACAGTGTCAGTGTTACGATGTGGGGTAAGTGTCACGGTTAGGGGAGTGTTGGTGTAATGGTGTGGGCTGGACGGTGTCACGGTGTTGGGAGTGTCGGGAATGTTGGTGGCATGGAGAGGGAGTGTCGATGTCACAGTGAGAGGGAGTGTCGATGTCACAGTGAGAGGGAGTGTCCATGGCACAGTGAGAGGGAGTGTCTATGACGATGTCCCGGTGGGGTCTACCGTGTCACGGTGAGGGACGTGACAGTGTCAGCGTTACAATGTGGGGTAAATGTCACGGTTAGGGGAGTGTTGGTGTAATGGTGTGGGCTGGACGGTGTCACGGTGTTGGGAGTGTCGGGAATGTTGGTGGCATGGAGAGGGGAGTGTCGATGTCACAGAGCAGGGTGTGTAGATCTCACGGTGAAGGCTGTGTTAGTGTCGCGGTGAGAGATGTGTCGGTGTCACGGCAAGTGTACTGTCGTGCACGGTATGAGGGTACTGTCATAATAATGGTAAGGGTCTTCTCTATGCTCTGTTGAGGGTAACGTCTGTGTCACGGCGAGGGTCTTGCCGCTGTCACGGTGAGGAACGTGTCGGTGTCACTGTGAGGGGCTTTTTGACGTCACAGTGAGGGGTGTGTCGTTGTCAGTGTGAGCTTTTTGCGCTAACATTTCATTCCACTCTGCTTGTTTACGGTATGACAACACCCGGATGCCGTTCTACTCACCATAGATCGAGAGCCCGGCCACTATCGCAACGAAGCCGATCGTAACTGGGCAGAGTAGGCAGATCTTACGGCAGCATCCATTGCCGATGTTCTGTTTCGGCTCCTGTTTCTGCGCACCTGTAGAGAGCCCATTCAGCGTGTGTGTTTATTCAGCCATCTTCCCCACTGGGACTCCCTTCCACCCCCATTTGCGTTCTCTCCCTCCACCACGATCACCCCTCCCTCCCTCAATCTCATCTACTTTCAGCCGTCATCACCGAGAATCCAAACTCCTTGACTTGGCAAAGGCTGACAGGCGTCTGACGGATTCCAGAGATCAGTCAGATCTCCCCTGAGCCTCCTCCGCTCCAGAGGAAGCGACCCAGGTGTCCGACCTCTCGTTGTAACACATGCCATCGAATCCCGGCAGAGTTCTGTTAAACCTCTCCGGAGGCTCCCAACGCCCTGACATCCTTCCGATAATGGGGTGACCTGAACTGTATACAATACACCTGATTCAGCCTAACTAGTGATTTTTGTTTTTATGAAGTTGCATTTTAACAGCTGAAATTTTAAACTCTGTGCCCCAACTGATAATGGCAAGAGTGATATAAGCCTTCTTCGCCGTCCTATCAGAATGGATAGGATCCATGAACCAATGCATAGGACTACAGGATCCCGCTGCTAAACAACACACTTGAAGGTTTTGGCTTGAATAGTGTGTTATCTCTGAATATTTGACCTACCAAGGTGCAACATTTTAAGTTTGTCCGGGTTAAACAGCATTTAATATTCCTCCATCACATATCAGAAACTGATCCATGTCCTCCGGAATTAATTGCAGGTCCTCTAAGTGATCCACAACACCCATAAACGTATCATCTACAAACATACCAAACCACTCATCTACATTCCCATCCAGATCGTTTATATACATCACAGACAGGAGAGATCCCACCCACATCCATAGATACAGTTCACTTAATTGGAGCAGAAGAAGGTTACTCAATCACAGAATGCAGAATAAAGTATCGAAATTACAGAGAAATTGCAGTACAGGCGGACTATAAGGTTCAAAAGCCGCGAAGAGGAAGATTTGAGGTCAAGAGTACATCTTATCGTATTAGGGGTCCGTTCGATAGTCTGATTACTGTAGTGTAGAAGCTGTCCTTGAACCTCCGGGTACATGCTTTCGCATTTTCCCTCCGATGGGAGCGTGCAGAGGAGAGAATGTTCGGGGTGGGTGGAGCCATTTTTTTGACGATGCTGGCTGCTTTCCCGAGGCAGCAGGAAGTGCAGTCAGAGTTCATGGAGGGGAGGCTGGTTTCGGAGCTGGGCTCAGCTCTTTCCACAACGCTCTGCAGTTTCCAGCGGTCATGGGCGGAGCAGTCTTTATATTTTTAGTGAGGAACCAGGACGTTTCATGAGAACAGGGAAGACAGTAATTTTTTCACTTTGTAGACAACTCTTCAGAATTTTGTAGGTCCCAGTGTCATAAGGGTGTGGGGGTGGGGCGTTGGGTATAGACTCAAATGCAGGACACAGACACTGAAGTACTAGGAACAGGACGGGACAAAACTAACGGACGGGACAGGTCGCAGACTAGGCTAGGAAAACAGGACCAGGACGAGGCATTGTGGGCAAGGAGCCTTGGCGTGGACTCCGAGCCCGTGACTGGACAAGGACCGAGTCTTGACTCGGGCTCGGACCCCAATCCAGGCGAAGACGTGACGAGGCCTGGGTTCTGGGAGCTTGAGGCTTGAGATTGGGATTCTTGGTGCTCGAGGGTTGAGGCGGGGGTTCTTGGAAATCGAGGCTTTGGGCTTGGGGAGCTTGGGGCTTGAATAACTCTGAGGCTGGAGCTTCTAGGCAGACTAGGAACTGTACCTCAACACAGAGCCGGGACTTATCCTTCGATAAGCCGGGACTCCTCTTTAACAAGACACTAACATGACACTGGACAGTACATAGACATGGAGCCGGGACTTATCCTTCGACAAGCCGGGACTCCTCTTTAACAAGACACTAACATGAGACTGGACAGTACATAGACATGGAGTCGGGACCTATCCTTCGACAAGCCGAGACTCAACATTCACTCCACACCAAGGTGGGGCAGGATCATCCGTCGGTAACGGCAGAACGGCCTGACTTTTCCGACGAAGGCAAAGACAAAACAAGACAGATTCCCCGCAGGGCAATCTGTCCTTCTCTCTGATTTATGGGAAGGATGTAATAGAGAAATGGAGGTCATTAAAAGTTGAAATGTTGATGGTAGAATATTTATATTCCCGTTAGGTTGAAAGGAAAGGTTAATAGTTTGAGAGAGCCATGGTTTTCGAGGGATATTGGAGACATGGTTCGGAAACAGAGAGAGAACTACAATAAATATTGGCAGCACGGAGTAAATCAGGTGCTCGAGGAATATAAAGAATGTAAAAAGAATCTGAAGAAGGAAATTAGAAAAGCTAAAAGAAGACATGAGTTTGCTTTGGCAGGTTAGGTGAAAATAAATCGAAAGTGGTTCTACAGTTATATTGACAGCAAAAGGATAGCGAGGGATAACGTTGGTCCCTTAGAGAATCAGAGTGGACAGCTATGTGTGGAGCCGAAAGATATGGGGGAGATTTGGAACAATTTCTTCTCTTCGGTATTCACGAAGGAGAAGGATATTGAATTGTGTAATATAAGAGAAACAAGTAGGGTAGTTATTGAAACTATGATGATCAAAGAGCAGGAAGTACTAGCGCTTTTAAGGAACATAAAGGTGGATAAGTCTCCGGGTGCTGACAGGATATTCCCTATGACCTTGAGGGAAGTCCGTGTAGAAATAGCAGGGGTTCTGACAGAAATATTTCAAATATCATTCGAAACGGGGATGGTGATGGAGGATTGGCGTACTTCTCATGTGGTTGCAGTATTTAAAAATAGTTCTAATAGTACACCTATCAATTATCAGCCTGTACGTTTGACGTCAGTGGTGGGTAAATTAATGGAAAGTATTCTTAGAGGTGGTATATATAATTATCTATATAGACAGGGTCTGATACGGAACAGTCAGCATGGATTTGTGCGTGTTTGACAAATCTTATGGAATTTTGTGAAGAGGTTACTACGAAAGTTGACGAGGGTAAAGCAGTGGATGTCGTCCAAATGGACTTCAGTAAGGCCTTTTACAAATTTCCACACGGAAGGTTGGTTCGGAAGGTTGAATCGTTAGGTATTAATATTGAAGTAGTAAAATGGAGTAAACAGTGGCTGAATAGGAGATGCCAAAAGAGTAGTGGTGAATAACTATTTGTCGGGTTGGAGTCCGGTGACTAGTGGTGTGCCTCAGGGATCTGTACTGGGTCCAATGTTGTTTGCCATATACATTAATGATCTGGATGATGGGGTGGTAAATTGGATTAGTAAGTCTGCAGATGATACTAAGATAGGTGGCTTTGTAGATAATGAAGTTGGTTTTTAAAACTTTCAGAGAGATTTAGGCCAGTTAGAAGAGTGGGCTGAAAGAATGCAGATGGACTTTAATGCTGATAAGTATGAGGTGCTACACTTTGCTGGGACTAATCAAAATAAGACAAACATGCGCCAGGCTTTAGATGCCTCAGAAAGGACAGTGCGGGAATCAAATGTTTTGGGGCCCTGGCTCTGCTGATCAGAGATCGTGTCACCGCAACAGAAAAGGAGGAAGTCATCGCGGGATTGTCTACTGAGTCTGATGATAGAAGCAGGAAGGAGTTAATAAATCTACTTGGACTTTTTTATAGAGCACAGAATAGTTACACGATATTGAGGAGCAGATGGGGCGACCTATTCAGGAAAGGTGTAATAATGACAGAGTTGTCGTGGTGGGAGATTAGAATTTCCCGAATGTTTATTGGCATCCCCCTGGATCAAGGGGTTTAGGTAGGATAGAGATTGTAAGGTGCCTTCAGAAAAGTTTCTTGACACAAATTGTAGATAAGCCTGCAGGAGGAGAGGCTGTACTTGATCTGATATTGGAAAACGAACCTGGTTAGGTATCATGTCTCTTAGTGGAAGAGCATTTTGGAGATAGATAAAACATTTCTATCTCCTTCACCATTACATTGGAACCATTGCATTGCATTGCATTTCACCATTGGAACAAGCAGGTTAGGAAAGAGTTTAAAAACACAAACACGATAAAATCTGCAGATACTGGAAATTCAAGCAAAACACCAGCAGGCCAGGCTGCATCTATAGGGAGAAGCATCATCAATGGGGACGGGAGAGGTTCCGAAGGATCGTATGGTTGCAGATGTTGTTCTCCAATTAAAGGAGAGTAGAGATAGCTGAGGCAATTATAGACCAGATAGTCTTACTTCAGTGGTTGGTAAGTAGCTGGAAAAGATCCTGAGAGGCCGGATTTATGAACGTTTGGAGAGACATAATATGATTAGGAATAGTCAGTATGGCTTAGTCAAAGGCAGGTCGTGCTTTACGAACCTGATTGAATTTTTTGAGGATGTGTCTGAACACATTGATGAAGGGAGAACAGTAGATGTAGTGGATATGGATTGCAGCAAGACATTGGTATGATACCCTATGCCAAACTGGGCTGAGAAGTAGCTGATGGAGTTCAACTCAGATAAGTGTGAGGTGCATTATTTTTCGAGGTCAAGTATGATGTTAGAATATAGACTTAATCGTAAGTCTCTTGGCAGTGTGGAAGATCAGCGGGATCCTGGGATCCAAGTCCATTGGACACTCAAAGCTGTTGGACAGGTTGAACTTGTGGTTAAAAAGGCATACGGTGCATTGGTCGTCATCAACCGTGGGATTGAATTGAAGAGTCAACAGGTAATGTTACAGCTATATAATACTCTGCTCAGATCCCACTTGGTGTACTCTGCTCAGTTCTGGTCCCCTCACTCCAGGATGTATGTGGAAATTATAGATAAAAGTGCAGAGGAGATTACAAGGATCTGGCCTGGTTTGGGGAGAGTGCCTTAGGAGAGTACCTTGTGTGAACTGGGCCTTTTCTCCTTGGAGCGACGGAGGATGAGATGTGACCTGATAGAGGTGTATAAGATGATAAGAAACATTGATCGTGTGAATAGTCAGAGGCTTTCTCCAAGAGCCTGAAACACTGACAGGAGAAGACACAATTTTTATGAGGTTAAAGGTAAGTACAGAACAGATGTCAGGGGTGAGTTTTTTTTTTAACTCAGTGAGTGGTAAGTGCGTGGAATGGGCTGCCGCTGGCGGTGGTGAATGCGAAGACGATAGGGTCTTTTAAGAGACTCCTGGAAAGGTACATGTTGCTTAGAAAAATAGAGGGCAATGTGCAACACGATGTAATTTCTAAAGTAGGCACATTTTGCGAACAGTCCGATGGGTGTGTACAGAAGTGAGAATGTTCGGGGCGGGTGGAGGAGGTTTTTTGATGATGCTGGCTGCTTTACAGAATCAGCAGTGTGTTTAGAAAGGGTTCATGGAGGGTAGGCTGGTTTCGGAGCTGGGCTCAGCTCTTTCCACCGCGCTCTGCCGTTTCTTGCGGTCATGGGCGGAGCAGTGTTTATATTTTTTAGTGAACCAAGACTTTTCATGAGAACAGGGTAGTAGAAATGGTGAAAATGGAAGACGATAAGACATTTCTTCCCCCTGGTAGACTACTCTGCTGAATGGGGGGGGGGGGGGTGTTAAAGACTGATATGACCGGATTGATAGACATAATGGACGCTTGACAAGTCCCGTATCAAGATCTCAGATGGTAGATCTGTCTGGAAGATGGGAGAGAGGAATGTAGGGAGAGACGGAGAAGGAATGGAGCGGTGCAAATGGGCCGGAGAGGGAAAGGTAGTGAGCGTAGAGGAGAGAATGGGGAAGGAGATGACAGGTGACGTGAGATACAGGGAGAATTGTCGTGCGGATTTGACTGGGGAGGACATACGAGGAACTGGTAGTAGGTGTATCATACAGAGGTTTGACCAAAGCTATTAACAAGGGCTCAGATGGTAGACTGGTCTGGAGATGTTGTGGAACCCAAGGAGATCTGTATGGCTAATTTGATTGTGGAGGATTGATCAGGTCGAGATGCTGGATGCAATGTACACAGATATTAATAACGTCCCAGATGGCATACTGCTCTGGGAGATGATGTGCGACACACGCAGGGATGGATGATCAGATATAAGAATGGCTCGGCAACAAGGTCTAGGGTTACAGTTAATGTCTTAGACTGGAAGCCCGTCACTGGCGCTGCTCACGGGCGGTCGGTGGTGGGACCCGCGATCTTTCTCAACTATATCGACAATTTATAGCAGATTATACAATACACGGTAGGTGAGCTTGCAGACGACGTTGAAGGCGTGTTAAACAGTGAAGACAGTTATCTCTTACAGTGGGATCTCGATTCGGCTGGGAATTCGGCTGAACAGGAGAACATGCAATTTAGTTTGCGCTGTTGTATATTAGCAGGGCAAACAACAGAGTTGGACTTTCACGGTGCAGGTGAGGAAACTTGAGAATTGTTAAGGAACAGCGTGACGCAGGGCTACAGGTACACGGTTGCTGAAAGTGGAGTCACAGGTAGACAGGGACCCTGGGGCGTGATGTGGAACAGAGGGACCCAGGGCTCGAGGTGCACGGTTGCCAGAAAGTGAAGTCACAGGTAGACAGGGACCCTGGGGAGTGATGTGGTACAGAGGGACCCAGGGCTACGGGTACACGGTTGCTGAAAGTGAAGTCACAGGTGGACAGGGACCCTGGGGAGTGATGTGGAACAGAGGGACCCAGTGCTCGAGGTGCACGGTTGCCAGAAAGTGAAGTCATAGGTAGACAGTGACGCTGGGGAGTGATGTGGAACAGAAGGACCCAGGGCTCGAGGTGCACGGTTGCCAGGAAGTGAGGTCACAGGTAGACAGGGCGGTGGGGAGTGATGTGGAACAGAGGGTCCCAGGGCTCGAGGTGCACGCTTCCCAGAAATTGAAGTCACAGGTAGACAGGGACCCTGGGGAGTGATGTGGAACAGAGGGACCCAAGGCGCGAGGTGCACGGTTGCCAGAAAGGGAAGTCACAGATAGACGGGGACCCTGGGGAATGATGTGGAACAGAGGGACCCAGGGCTCGTGGTGCACGGTTGCCAGGAAGTGAGGTCACAGGTAGACAGGGCGGTGGGGAGTGATGTGGAACAGAGGGACCCAGGGCTCGAGGTGCACGGTTGCCAGGAAGTGAGGTCACAGGTAGACAGGGCGGTGGGGATGTCGTCTGACACGCCGCCCTTCATCAGTCAGGGCAATGAGTGCAGGAGTATGGAGGTCACATTGGAATTGTACAAGTCGTTAGTGAAGCTACACTTGGAGTAGATTGTTCCGTTGCCGTCGTCTTGCTCCAGATAAGAAGCCACTGAGCTGGAGAGAGTGTAGAGGAGATTTACAAGGACATTGCAGGAACTCGAGTAACTGAATTCTGGTGATAAGTTAGACAGCTTGTCTGTTTATACCTCGGAGCGCATAGGGGCCAGACAAGGTGAATGCACAAAGTCGTTTTCCTCTTGGTTTAGAAAATCGAGAACCAGGGCCCACAGGGCTCAGGTGACTGTAGAAGGTGGTGTAACTGGGGACACGAGTGAAACCTTTTCTTTTCTTATTGAGATGGTGGTCTGTCTATGGAACGAGCTGCCAGAGGAAGTGATCGATGTTGATGCATTAGAACTTGAACATCTGTGCGTATAGCACGTGACCCCTTCATACTGACGTTAATACTGTGAACTCTGACCTGCCTCTACAGGCACAGATAGTCTGGCGGGTCCGGCGGCGACTGGAGTGTTTTCATCCTCATCGATGAGAAGATCGTGTCTCCCAAGCTTCAGCACTGAGTAGGTGGATGTTAGACTGTCTGGGAGAGAAAGAGAGAGAATGTGAGGGAGGGTGAGAAACTGAAGGCGGTAGAGAATGATGGGAGTGAGGACAGGGAGACAGAGCAGAGAGAGGAGACACGGAGCGAGAAGGCTGAGAGGTAAGGAGAGAAGGTGAGGAAGAGGGGGAAGTGAGCGGTAAAGACGAGGATTCCAAGTAGAAGAGAGAGGGCAGAACGGATCGATGTGGGGGGGGGTGGATGGCGACAGAGTGATGTGGTGAGCGGGAATATTGAATAAATTTGGGGCGACAGAACAAGGCGAGAATGGGAGGGAATGTGGCGGAGGGAACAGAGGGAGAGAGGTTTTGAGTGAATGGGGAGAGACCAGTGTGAGAGCGGCAGTGCAATTGAGGGAGACAGGGGTAGAGTGAAGGGGGAATGGGACGGAGAAGGAGAGGGACAGAGTGAGCGAGAGAGATTTCATGCGAGAGAGGGTTGTTTTTCATAGTTGTATTATTTGCAAGCTTTCTACAATTTCCACACACTGGATATACGACGGTCTTCTGGGGACTAAAATGTTGTGGTGATTTTTGCGCTCCATTCTGTTTCTTTGTGTCGTGGCTGCTTGGAAGAGGACGGGCGGTACGGTAACGTGGCGGTTTACAGTACCACAGACCCGGGTGTAGTCCCGCCACTGACTGCAAGGAGCTGGTCCGTTCCACCCGAGACCGATTTGCTCAAATCGCTGCCGGCACACAGATTGGTGGTGTTGTGGAGAGTGTAGAACATCGCTGATGGATTCGTTGGGATGGGGATCAGCTGTAGATGGGTGGAGAAATGGCACACGGAGTTTACTGCGGGTAAGAGTGAGGTTCTGAGCTCTGGACAGTCAAATGTGGAGGGACAGGAGACAGTTAGCGGCACGACCCTTCCCTATCGATGTAGAAAGGGATCACGGTTAAACACGTTAAACACATGACTTTAGACGGGCATTTGGCCACGTCCCTTTCATGGGAAGTACATTGACAAGATTGTGTTGACTGGAATTCGCAGTGAACTGGGAATTTGGGCTCAGAGTTAGGTTGTGTGCAGACCTCAGAGAGCGGTGGACGCTAGTTGGTAGACCGTGACTCCTGGTGTAATGCAAGGATCCGTCCTACGACTGCTGCTGTTTGTGGCAAAGATGTGGATGGAAATCTGGATATTCAACTAGGCTTTGTGTGTTTATCATGTCCTGCCTCGTAGAGTTGGTGAAATGTTTTATGATTTCGAGGTATAGAGCAGAGACCACCCAGCGGAATACAGAAACAGGCCTACAATGTTGTCCCGAATGCATTCACTCTGGTATTAGACATTTCATCTTTGTTAAAAGGTACTCTCTGTGGGCAGTCTGTGTCTCTTGTGACCGTAGAAACCTCTGTCAGACCTCTCGTTCAACATCTCCGGAGGCTGCTCATGACCCTCTAACCAAACCACTCATCTAAATTGTCATCCGGGTCATTCACAAACATCACAGACAGCAGAGGTGCCAGTACCATCCAGAGATACCGATCACTTCATGGCAGCGGAGCAACGTAAATCAATCACAGAATGCAGAATGTTACAGAATCGAGAATGTGCAGTGCAGGCAGAGAATAAGGTGCAGCGGCAAAGGGAAAGCAGATTGCGAGGTCAAGTGTACACATCATGGTAGAGGGTGGTTCAATAGTCTGATAACACTGGGGTGGAAGCTGTCCTTCAACCTAGTGAGACATGCCTTCGCATCTCCCCTCCGATGGAAGATCTGACTTTACTCCATGCACTTCTTTCACAGCTCTACCGCTCCGGGTCCCGTCCCCCTTGCAAATTACTTTAAACCCTCCCGAACCATGCTAGCAATCTGCAAGTTCACCAACCGCGTATTGTGTAATTTGTTACAAACGGTCGATATAGTTGACAAAGATCCGCCGTCCCTCCAGCGTTGCTGGAGGTGATTCTGTGATGCTTCTGGCTGCTTTATCGAGGAGTCAGGAATTCTGGACGGAGTTCATGGAAGGGAAGCTGGTTTCCGAGATAGGCTCAGCTCTTTCCACAGCGGTTAGCAGTTTCATGCGGTCACGGGTGAAGCGGTTTCAACATTTCGAGTGAGGAACAACGCTCAGCAGTTACTTGCGGTCACGTGTGAAGCAGTTTCTATACTGTGAGTGAGGAACAACGCTTAGCAGTTACTTGCGGTCATGGGTGAAGCAGTTTCTGTATTGTGAGCGAGGAACCAGGGCGTTTCATGAGAACAGGGAAGTACACTTGACGAATAGGGAACTCTATAACGCATTTAACGTTTCTAGTTGGTGGGCTACTCTGTAAAATGATGGGAGGCACAGCGAAATTTGTCTGACTGATTTGTGCGCATTGGCAGAGATAATGTATGCTGACTCTCAATTTCCCAGGTTGTATGCCCCACTGGAAAATGGAAGGAAGGGACAGCGGTAGGGACGGAGAAGCAATGGAGCGGATAGACAGGGAGGGCGAGGGGAAGATATGGAGTGTGGAAGATAGTGGGGGAAGGGAGATACTAGATTGCGTGAGACCTAGAGAGAGTTGTCGGATAATTTGACAGGGAGGACAGAACAAGCACGGGTGGTAGGTGTATCGTACGTAGAGTTGAAAAGGGCTATGGATAAATGGTCAGATAGTAGACTGCTCTGGAAGATGATGTGAAAGAGATCTGTCTGACTAATTTAACTGCGGAGGACTGATCCGGTTGGTAGATGTAACATACACAGATTTAACAAAGTCCCAGATGGTCTACCGCTCTGAAAGTTGGTGTACGACAAAGGGAGGGATGGCTGACTGGATATAGACAATAGACAATTGACAATAGACAGTAGGTGCAGGAGTAGGCCATTCGGCCCTTCTAGCCAGCACCGCTATTCACTGCGATCATGGCTGATCATACAATATAAAATTGACTCGGCGGTGGGAGCAAACTTTGAGGGTAAAAGTTCGTTTCTCAGACTGGAGGCCGGTCACTAGCCATGTTTACCAGAATGTCGCTAGTGGGACCAAGGATCTTTGTCAACTATATCGAACATTTGTAACAGATTACACAATACGCGTTTGATAAGCTTGCAGTTTGCTAGCATGCTTCGGGAGGGTTTAAACTAATTTGCAAGCGGGATGGGACTCGGAGCGATAGTGCAGTGAAAGAAGTGCATGGAGTAAAGACAGATCTAACATATAGATAGGCTTTGAGGAAAGAGAAGCAGAATAAAAGCTGTAAAGGTAGTAGGATAGAAGGGCTAAAGTGTGTGTACTTCAATGCAAGAAGCATCAGGAACAAAGGTGTTGAACTGAGAGCTTGGATACATACATGGAATTATGATGTAGCGGCTATTAATCAGACTTGCCTGGCACCAGGGCAGGAATGGATTCTCAATATTCCTGGATTTCAGTGCTTTAAAAGGGATAGAAATGGGGTAGAGGAGGAGGTTGGCATTACTGGTCAGGAATACTGTTACACCTACAGAAAGGGTTGGTAATGTAGCAGGATCCTCTTTTGAGTCCCTAATATTGATTGGCACTTGACTAGTTCCAAGGGTGTAGATGGGGCAGAGTTTGTTAAGTGTGTCCAGGATGGATTCCTGTCACAGTATGTTGACAGGCCGACTAGGGTGAATGCATTCTGGTAAACATGGCTAGTGACCGGCCTCCAGTCTGAGAAACGAACTTCAACCCTCAAACTGTGCTCCCACCGCCGAGTCAATGCAATACTAGATCTAGTATTAGGTAACGAACAGGGTCTGGTCCCTGGCCTTTAGCGTTATCATGGATAAGGACAGAATCAGAGAGGACAGCAAAAAAATTATTTGGGGAACGGCAAATTATGAGGCTATAAGGCTAGAACTTGCGGGTGTGAATTGAAATGATGTTTTTGCAGGGACTTCTACTACGGACATGTGGTCGATGCTTAAGGATGTCTTGCAGGAAGTTTGGGATAAATCTGCCCTGGTGAGGAAGATAAAAAAATGATAGTGTGAAGGAGCCATGGGTGACAAGTGAGATGGAAAATCTAGTGAGGTGGAAGAAGGCAGCAGACATGAGGTTTAGGAAGGAAGGATCACATGGGTCTATTGAGGAGTATAGGGTAGCATGAAAGGAGCTTATTAAGGGACTGAAAAGAGCATGAAGTAGGCAGGAGAAGACCTTGGCGAGTAGGGTAGGCATTCTTCAATTATCAGAAGGATGACAGGAGTGAAGGGAGAACCGATTTGAGATAAAAGTGGGATGGAGGCTGTGGAAGTGAGCGAGGTCCTCAATGGACCCTTCGGTACTCACCACAGGGAGGGAACTTGATGACGGTGAGGACAATATGAGTCAGGTTGATGTTCTGGTGCATGTTGATATTAAAGGAGAGGAGTTGTTGGAGTTGTTAAAATACATTAGGACGGATAAGTCCCCGGGGCCTGACAGAATATTCCCCAGACTGCTCCTTGAGGGTAGAGATTGCTGAGACTCTGGCTAGGATCTTTATGTCCCTGTTATCCACGGGAATGGTACCAGAGGATTAGAGGTAGGCGAGTGTTGTCCCCTTGTTCAAAAATGTAATAGGGATAGTCCGGGTAATTATAGACCAGTGAGCCTTACGTCTGTGGTGGGAAAGCTGTTGGAAAAGATTCTTAGAGAGAGAATCTGTAGGCATTTAGAGAATCATGGTCTGATCAAGGACAGTCCGCATGGCTTTGTGAAAGACTGATCTGTGTCTAACAAGACTGATAGAGTTCTGTGAGGAGGTGACCAGGCATATAGATGAGGTTAGTGCAGTAGATGTGATCTACCTGGATTTTAATAAGGTATTTGACAAGGTTCAACACGGTAGTCTTATTTAGAAAGTCGGAATGCATGGGATCCAGGGACGGCTGGCCAGGTGGATTCAGAATTGGCTTGCCTGCAGAAGGCAGAGAGCCGCGGTGGAGGAATTACATTCAGATTGGAGGGTTGTGACTGGTGGTGTCCCACAAGGATCTGTTTTGGGACCCCTACGTCTCGTGATTTTTATTAGCGACCTGGATGTGGGGGTAGAAGTGTGGGTTGGAAAGTTTGCAGACGATAGAGGTCGGTGGTGTTGTAGATAGTGCAGAGGATTTTTCAAGATTGCAGACAGACATTGAGGCAATGCAGAACAGGGCTGAGAAGTGGCAGATGGAGTTCTACCCGGAGAAGTGTGAGGTGGTACACTTTGGAAGGACAAACTCCAAGGCAGAGATCAAAGTAAATGATAGGACACTAGGTAGTGTGGAGGAGCAGAGGGATATGGGGGTACATATACAAAGTCCCCTGAAAGTTGTCTCACAGGTAGATAGTGTAGTTATGAAAGCTTATGTGGTGTTAGCTTTCATAAATCAAGGGATAGAGTTCAAGAAACGCGATGTAATGATGCAGCTATATAAAATTCTAGTTACGCCACACTTGGGGTACTGTGTCCAGTTCTGGTCTCTTCACTATAGGAAGGATGTGGAGGCATTGGAAAGGGTACAGAGGAGATTTACCAGGATGCTGCCTAGTTTCGAGAGTATGGATTATGATCAGAGATTAAGGGAGCTAAGGCTTTACTCTTTGGAGAGAAGGAGGATGAGAGGGGTCATGATAGAAATGTACAAGATATTAAGAGGAATAGACAGAGTGGACATCCAGCGCCTCTTCCCCAGGGCACCACTGCTTAGTACAACAGAACATGGCTTTAAGGTAAGGGGAGGGAAGTTCAAGGGGGATATTAGAGGAAGGTCTTTCACACAGAAATTGGTTGGTACGTGGAATGCACTGCCCGAGTCAGTGGTGGAGGCAGATACACTAGTGAAGTTGAAGAGTCTACTAAACAGGCATATTGAGGAATTTAATGTGAGGGGGGCGGTTAGGATTTTATACCTTGGCTTTCATGGGTGACTGACAAAGGTTTAAAAACCATGTGGGGCAAGGGAAGGTGAATGCGCAGAGTCATTTTCTATACACTTGCAGAATCGAGGATCAGGACGCACAGTTCTGAGGTGATAGTAGAAAGAGATTTAACTGCGGACTAAAGTGAATTTTTTTTAATCAGGCGGTCTTTGGAAGGAACGACCAGAGAAATGGTCGATTCAGATATATTAGTGCTTGTACACTTGTGCGTATAGCACGTGACCCCCCCTCAGAATGGCGTCATCAATGTGAACTCTGACCTGCCTGAGCAGTCACTGGCATTTGTCCTGGTCCCGACGCAACAGGAGGATCTGCATCCTTAGCGATGAGAAGTTCATTTTGGCGAAGTTTCAGCTGAGAGTAGGTGGGGTCCTGACCATCTGGGAGAGAATGGAAGAGAATGTGAGATAGGGACAAACAGAAGGGCTAGGATCAGGGAGAGAATGGGGAGGCGGAGTGAGAGACAGGGATGTATTATGATGGAGATGAGGAAGTGAGTAGAGAAAGACGTGGAGACAGAACAACAGAGAGAGGGATGGATGGAGAGAGGAAATAGTGCGAGAGATGAAGACATACAAGTGATATACAATTGGCTCTGTGCGTGGAGAAAAGGTTTAATGTTGCTGTTCCTTTCTCGGTCTGGGAACCCCTCACTAGCAGAAACAAATGCAGTTTAAGTCGGATAAGTGCGAACTATGGTATTTCTGTCAGACAGCCCAGGGTCCGACTTTCACAGCGTTCCGGAGGAACACTGAGGAGTGTTGGAGAACGGAAGGACCCGCGGTCCAGGAACACGATTCCCAGACAGTGAAATCACAGGAAGACAGGACGGTGAAGAATGCGTCTGAACGCAGACCTTCATCGGAATGTCACTGACTACAGGAGTCGGGCGACCATGTTGCATTTGTACAGGACTTCGGTGAGGTCGCACGTGGAGTACGTTGTTCAGTGTTGGATGTTCTGTTCCCGGAAATATGACATCGAACTGGAAATGAGTGCTCGGGAAGATTTACGACGACGTTTCCGGAAATCCAGGGACTGAGTTAGGGAAAAAGGTTGGGTAGATTGCAACGTTATTCCTTGTAGCGCAGGGGGGACCTTTGAGCGGTATATAAAGCCACGAGGAGCATAAACAGAGTGAATGGGTGCAATTATTTCCGCTAGACCTGGACAATCGACGGCCAGAGCGCACAGGTATAAGGAGAGAGGGGGGAAATAGATTCAACAGTTTGTTACCCAGGTGGTAGTCAGTCTGTGGAACAAGCTGCCAAGGAATTGATGGACACGAATACCTCACACACTTGGGCATTTGGGAGTATGACCTGTGAGCCCTCCAGAATGACGTCGTTGTTGCATCACTGACCTGTTTGTATATTGATGAGGGGTTCGAATTTCCGAATATTCAGCTCGGTGTAGGTGGAGGTCAGATGGTCTGCGAGAGAGAGATAGACAAGGAAGAGTGAGTGCGGTAGAGAATCAGGGACAGTGAGATGCAGAGGGAAAGGAAAAGAGTACAGACAGAGAGGGAAAAGAAGGTTGGGGACAGCGAGTGGGATGACGGGAAAAAGGCAAGTGGGGGAAGCGAGACGGAGTACGAAGACAGAGAGGCTGAAATGGATGGATGGAGTGGTTAAGAGAGGGGTGATCGAATAGGGGCGAAGGGCGGGAAAATGGAATAGAATAGGGGGCAGAGAACAAGGAGAGATAGGGGAGAAAGAGGGGATAAAATGATGTAAAGGGAGTGAGGTTGTCAGTGCGGAGAGTAAGATTCAGATGCGAAACAGAGGGGTGAGAGAATAGAAACGAAAGGGTGAAGAAATGTGGGAGAGGGAGGTTGGAAGAGACAAATGGAGTGAGAGAGTGAGGGAAAGAGTGTAGAAGGGAGAGCGAGTGTGAGAGACCGGGGGAGGGTAACAGAGGGGAGAGGATTGAGAAAGTGAGCAATGAGAGACGGAAGAGTTAATGGGGAAGAAGCAGTAGAGAGAGACTTGGTTATGGTTAGAGAGCGGGCAGAATGAGAGCGCGACGGAGGCAAGAGAGGAGGGAAAGAAGGAGGGAAAGGGAGAGAGGTTTGGAGAGAGGAAATAGAGGGAACGATACCGTGAGAGACAGGGTAGGGGGAGAGGGGGTACGGAGAGAGTGGTTGAAGGAGTGAGAGCGAGGGGAGGGGCGTTAGAGAGAGAGCAGAATGGGGAGAATAATGAGAGAGCAAAGAGTGAGGACAAGAGAAGGGAGAGTGGATGAGATGGGAAAAGAGGGATCGACGGGAGAAGAGACAGGAAACAGATGAATGAGCGTGACAGAGAAAGGGAGAGAGAAGGTGGGACGAGATAAGGCTTGTGCAGAGTGAGAGTTGGGAGAGGGGAGCGGAGAGGCTTGAGGAGATTAAAATACATTTTAGAGGTCTCCCTCATCACGACATCTCTCTTTGCCCTCTCTAAACACCACCCTACCCACGGCGCTCATTATTCACCTGCCATTCCACAGCCCCGCCTCCTTTCGCCCGCTGAACACTCCCCCCTCAGTCACCCTTCCACCCACCGCCCCGACCAAGACACTTCCACAGCACTGCCCCTCCCACACTGTTCCGTTCTCCCACACCACTCTCTCTACACCTCACTCCACACTGCTGTCTCTATACCGCCCTCACATGCCGGTCGCTCCACGCCTCCGTTCTCAAAGCGCGCCACGCCCTCATATTGCTCCTCTAGTCGCCTCTCCTGAACGCTCCCTCCGACATATTCTCAAACAGCGAATCATTAGGGTCAGCTGTCAGTTTGCCCTGAGTTTTCACGACAGGATTGGACACATTACAAGAACACAGTAAAGGCAAAAGTAATGCAACTGACCTCCATCTCTAGCGACCTGGGGCACAGTGAGGGTCCTGACTTTCGGCCCCACGCACGATACAGCACGTTCAGAAATTTGCTGAGGCTTTCTCATCATCGACCCAGCACGGACACCCGGGTTCGGAAACGGAGTGACACTCGCTCAACACCGGCCCATCACACTCTCCCGGGGTCAAACACAGTGTGAATCTCCTCCACACCGTCCCAGCACACATTCCCGGGGTCAGATACAGAGTGAATCTCCCTCCACACCGTCCCATCACACAATCCCGGGGTCAGACACAGAGTGAAGCTCCCTCCACACCGTCCCATCACACAATCCCGTGGTCAGATACAGAGTGAATCTCCCTCCACACCGTCCCATCACACAATCCCGGGGTCAGATACAGAGTGAATCTCCCTCCACACCGTCCCATCACACAATCCCGGGGTCAGACACAGAGTGAATCTCCCTCCACACCGTCCCATCACCCAATCCCGGGGTCAGACTCAGAGTGAATCTCTCTCCCCACTGCGCCATCACAAACCCCCGTGTTCGAACGCAGAAGGGTTTCTATCCATACTGTTCATCACACGCTTTTGGAGTCAGTCTCAGATTGAAACTCCCTCCCTCCGTCTTTCTGCCCCACTCACCTTGGGATGCAGCCCGTGCGGCATTTTTTGTGGGTTTCTTATTCTTGTAAGACTCGCTGTCGTCCATTCTGTCGAGGATTATCTGCGTCTCTGAGCTCAGGAAGGGGAAGCAACCGTTGTCAGAGGAAGCCTGTGTTGACAAGGGAGTCAGACCGACGCCAACAAACACGAGTTGAGCAGCTGATAAAGAGGAACCGAGAGCTGGGGGTGGGGAGGTGCTGTGGTGAGGGATTGAGAGTGTACTAGAGGGTGGTCGACCGAGATAAGAGTGGCGGTGGGAAGAGTAGTGGGAGTGAGGAGAAAGAGGGGGATGAAGAGAGGGGGATATAGAGTGTGGGCGGAGAGAAAAGTGGGTGGCAGTGGACTGCGGGGGTTGAGGGGAGTGATGGGAGAGAGGTAGGAGTGAAGGGATAATGATGGAGATGAGAAAACGGGAGGGGATGAGGAAGATGGGTAGAGAAATAGAGGGGGAGGAGATTGGGAGAGAGGGAGAAATGTGGGCGCGTTTAACGTGAGGAAGAGAGAGAGATGAATTGAGAGGTGCGGAGAGGAGGATAGGAAGGGGCGAGAGATTGTTACAGAGAGGAAAGCGGAGTGCAGCAAAGGGAGGGGTGAGGGAGAAGGAATGTAGACGATGGAGGGAGAGAGCAAGGAAGAGAGCTCCAGAGAGGTCGTGAATGGGGTCACAGCGGAGACGGAGATTAGAGGGGTCGAGTGGGGAAGAGGAGAAGGAGGAGGAGAGGGTACTTCCATGCCCGTCCTCTATCGGGTAATCTCTCTGGCGCACCGTAGAACGGGAGAGGATGCCTACAGCGTCGCGCTGATCCGGGGGCTGCGGGAATGATTCACGGAGGTGGCGGAAAATGAGGCCCAACCACCCTTGCATCCCGACCACAGCTCCCCACATTTCCGTGGGTGGGGGTGGTGGGGGAGGTTTGTAAATTAGCTAACGTTTAGCCCGGGATTTCCAGCCGTCTCTCCCTTCTTCCAATTGCCCGACCTCCACCTTTCCTCCTTCGCCCTCTATCCCTCCCTCCCTTCGTTACTCCTCCACACAATCCTCCCCCTTCTTTTGCAACAGATCTTTTCTCATTCCCTTTTGCCCATTCCCACCTACCTTCATCTGCCAATCTCCCTCTCTCTCTCTCCTCTCCCAACATCGCCCGTATCTGCAATTTCTCCACTCCTTGCCTTCCCTTCCTCCCCATCACCTCCCAACCTCTCCAGTTCCCTCACCTCAACACCCTCGCCCATAACGTCCTTCCCTTCCCCACTCCTGTCCGCCTTCTCTTCACCTCTTCCCTCCCCTTTCCTCATTCTCCTCCGTCATCCTCCAATTTACTTCGATCTCAGCACCCTCCCATCTCTCTCTCACAACCTTCCTGCGTTCCCCTCCATCCCTCCCTCTCTGCTCCGCTCTCCACAGTTCCCGATATCGAGCTGGGACCCGCCCACTCCGTAGGCGCCTCCCCTGCGGAGCGCTGTGATGAGGGAGCTCCACGCCGACTTGTCCACTCGGGCATCGCTCCACGCTGGTGGGCAGTCACCTCCCTCCGGGGCAGGAGGACGAGTGGAATTGAGGAGGCCAGGCAACTTTTCCGGACTTCCCCAGGAGCCTCGATTCCAAGGACGAGTTTCCTCCACCTTACGCGCTCCCCCTCCTTTCTCACCCCCTTCACCTCCCGATGTCCCTCTACAGGATCGGCCGCCTTTCACAAAGGACCGTGAAGGCGAGGAAGAGAGAGACAGAGAGGCCGTGAAGGGGTCAGAGCGGGGAAGACGGAGATTAGAGGGGGACGAGTGGGGAAGAGGATAAAGAGGAGGAGAGGGAACGTCCATGCCGGTCCTCTATCGGGTAATCCCTCTGCCGCACCGAAGAACGGGAGAGGATACCTACGGCGTCGCGCTAATTCGGGGGATGCGGGAATGATTCACAGAGGAGGCGGAAAATGAGCGATCCCGTGACCTCATTCCTCCCTCCCACTCGCTCACCCACACTTATATTCACCTCCCCTTCTCTCTCCTCCACCTCCAAAATCTGCTTTGTCCCCTCCTTGCCCCACCACTTGCCTCCGTCCCCTTGGTCCCCTCCCTCATCTGTCTCCCTCCCTCTGTCGCCTTCACCTTCTCGCCCCACCACACCCCTCCATTTCTCCCACATCCTACTCCCCTGCTTCTTCCCTTCCCCACACTTCTCGCCTCTCTCTCCACCCTCCCTATATCGCTCCTGCCCTCCATCCCGCCCTCTCAGTATCCGTTTTCCCACTCCCCACGATCCTCTCTCCCTCTTCTCTTTCTCCCTACTGCTGTACCTCAACCTCCCTCCCTAATCCACCGCTACCTTACGTCACCTCTTTCACTCATTTCCCTTTCCCTAACCTCCCCTTTCCGCTTCCTCCCACTATACATATCTCAGCCCTTCGCCTTTCTCTTCCTGTCCCACTTCCCACTCCCCACACTCCTCTCTCCCTTTCCCTTTACCGCACCCCTCCCTCTACCTCTGCCCCACCCTCCCTCATCACTACCCTTCTCTCCCTACTCATATCTCCCGCCCGTTGCATCCATCCCTCCCACCCTCCCTTCACCTCAGACAGAGGGACCGCACCCACCCACTCCCTCCACCCGGCGCACCTCCTTTCTCTTGTATCTCGGCGTTAGGAAGAGTTTCAGATTGTCCTCTGCATTTCTTTGTGGAAAGGCGGGGAGAGCAAGGGAAAGGGGGGCGAGTTTTGCAATACAGGGACGAATGGTGGTGCAGAGGATGAGGGAATGGAGAGAGGGGTAGGGAGGGACATGCAAGAGATATGTGAGGGCGGTAGTTTCATGGGAGTGAAGTGGAGAGATGAGATGCGTGAGAGGGAATTAATGTTTCCAGAGGGGGAGGCAATCAGCAACGGGACAGAAGGAGATAAGAACCGGGGGGGAGTGGGGAGGGATCGTTGTCGAGTTATAGTGCGGACAGGTTGGAGCCTCGGATCAACATCAGGAGTGGAGTAGAGGGTGCCGGTGGGGCTGAACAATAAAGGCAAGAAAATCTCTCCCCCCTACCTCGTGGGTCCCTCGCTCAGAAGGAGGAGGAGATTCTCAAAGAGAAGTTAGAGACAGACGGGGTAGAATGGTGAGAGGGGGATGTTGGAAGTGAGGAGGGTTGTGGGTTGGCTAACAACTGGGAGAGTTCTGCCTCGTTACCCTGTCCTCCACTCCTGCCGTCTCTGACTGTGGGTCTCTGCCTCTCTGCGAAGGCTCGGAAAATCAGGAACGGAAATATCCCGGCGGATGGCGGCGCACGGCAAGGTGAGGGATAGAGTCGATTCCCCGGAACCTCACTCTCCTACTCGCTACAACAACATCGTCTGCCCTACCTCTTCTTCCACCCTCGCTGTCTCACTCTCCTCTCCATTTAAATCAGAAGTTTTTTTCCCACTCTGCCTCCCTCTCCCTATCTGATCTTTTCCATCTCACGGTTCCTCCCCTCTCCGTCCTCACGCTCCTTCCTCCCTGTCTCTCACTCTCCTTCCCTGCCCGCCAGCCACGGATTCTCTATCCGTTTCACTTCCTCCCTCTCCCTCGCAGTTGCATCTGCAACTGTCACACAGCCTCCCTCTACAACCGTCTCGAACTTTCTCTTCCCCCTCCATATTACGCTTCTCGCCATCATCACTGTCTCTATCGTCTCCTTTCCCCCTCTACGACCACCCTTCGTCATCTCGATCCCCACATTCCTCACACTCTCCCGACTCTCTTTTACGCCGCTACCCCACTCTCTAACGATGCCCATGTGCCCTTCCCCACTCCCTATCTCTCTCCCACACCCTTTCCCTCCCCAACCTCCTTCCTTTCACCCCTCTCCTCCCTCTCCCACTCTCTCTTTCTCAAGCTTCCTGCCTTCCCTTTCAATCTGAGACCGTTTCTCTCGGTCTAAACTTATTCTCCGATTCGTTCGCTGCCTCCCCGTCACTAACCCCCCCCCCCTCTCTATCCTCCATGAATATCCCAAATATGCTGCAATTTCTCTCCGCTGTCCAGATCACTTCCGCACTCTACCCACTCTTTCCCCATCCCTATCTTTCTCACTATGCTCTTCACTCAGCCCTCTCTTTCACTCTCCCCTCTCCCTTTCTCCACCAGCCTCACTCTCATACTTTCTCTCTTCCCAATCACTTTCGCCCGCACTGACCTCGCGCCTGACGGATATCCGATAACTGTTCCGTTTCCTGGAAAGGCGCCCCCACTGGACAGGTACGTCCTCGTCACAATTTTTATCATCGCAATCGGGATCGGTCACACTCTCTATTGTAAGTCAGATGCGCGGGGAAAAGAGAACGTATCTTTGGAAATGATGGACGTGTAGAGAGGGAGCTGGTGGGGATTGTTCGGACTGGCGCAGGGAGAGAGAGTGAGACAGAAAGAGTTACACGGAGAACCTCATCAATGCCCATGCACACACTTCGGGGGTCAAACACAGAGTGAATTTCCCTATCCACCGTCCCATTACAGACTCCCGGGGTCAGGCTAAGAGTGAATCACCCTCCACACCGTCCCATCGAACACTCCCGGGATTAGAAACAGAGAGAATCTCCCTCCACACTGTTCCATTACACACTCCCGAGGTCACACACCGGGTGAATCTCCGTCCACACCGTCCCATCACACACTCCCGGGGTCAGACACAGAGTGAATCTCCCTCCACACCGTCCCATCACACACTCCCTGGGTCAGACACAGAGTGAATCTCGCTCCACACTGTCCCATCACCCACTCCCGGGGTCAGGCACAGAGTGAAGCTCCCTAAGCGTTGTCCCATCACACACTCCCGGGGTCAGGAACAGATTGAATCTCGCTCCACACTGTCCTATCACACACTCCCGTGGTCAGGCACAGAGTGAAGCTCCCTAAGCGTTGTCCCATCACACACTCCCGGGATCAGAAAAAGAGAGAAGCTTCCTCTCTGCCCGCTTTCCTCTCTCAGCAATCAACAGCGCTTCGGCCTTCCTGTGGTCTTGAACTCTGTCTCTGCCTCAGAGATAATATGTGTGTGTCGCCAACTGTAGAGCAAGGGGATGGGGTGGGTAGCGGAGGAGAGGGGAGGGCAGTGAAGGGATGTTGAGTTTTCAGTCACTGGTCGGGGGTGATGAGAGGTAGAGAGGCTCAAAACCAAGAGATCGATACCCAGTGGAAGGAGAGCGTGATAGCACCAGACGTTAACACTCCGCCATTACACCCGTATTTCTCTGTGAAAACAGACAGAGAGACATTTGAACCGGCCTGACGGAGCCGTGGTGCAGTAGGGGAAGAGGCGCGTTTCAGGGAATGAGGATCTCGGAGGGAGTGGGTGACAGAGAAATACAGGGTGATAGGTGATACAGGGTCTGGCGGAGACAAGGAGGGGTGAATTTAAGGGATAAGGTGACGGAGGACTATAGAGTAGGGCGGAGAGTCCCAGACAATCCTCAATCTCCCTCTGCTTCAGTCGGAATTTCCCCCCTGCTTCAAACGGGGACAATCACACCAGTGCCCGAGAAGAGTAGGGAGAGCTGCCTTAACAACAATCGCCCAGTGACTCTCACAGATACAGTGATTGAGTGTTTAGAGAGGCTGGTCATACCCAAAGTCAACCCTTTCTCCAGCAAGGACATGGCCACTATAATGTGACGAACTCCACTATAGGTCTACCGCGGATACAATCTAATTTGCTTTCCCCTGGACCATGGACCACCTGGACAATTCAACACCACCGTTAGGCTGCTGTTGACTGACAACAGCTCGGCGCTCAGCATAATCGTCCCTTCAGATCCTGGGCCAGTGAACCTCCCTCTGTAACATCCTCATCGGGAAACCTCAGTCAGTTCAGATCCGCAGTGACGTCACCGATCTACAGGCGGGGTCGAGGAAGCAGAGAGGCTACAGAAGGGTTCAGAGAAATTGGGCGAATGGGGAAAGAAGCGGCGGGTGGATCACAGTGTCGGGATGTGTATGGCCATGCACTTTGTTAGAAGATATAAAGGCATAGATTGTTTAATAAATGGTGAGAGAATTCAAACACATGAGTTGCAAAGGGACTTGGTAGACATCGTGCAGGATTCCCTAAAGGATCATTTCCAGGTGGAGTCCCTGGCGAGGAAGCCAAATACAATGTTCGCATTCTTGTCGAGAGGATTAGAATATGAAAACAAGGATGTAGCGTTGAGACTTTATAAAGCACTGGTGAGGCCTCACTTGGAAATACTGTGAGCGGTTCTGGGTCCCTTATCTATACCGGCCAGATGAGCTTGCATTGGGAAGGGTTGAGAGGAAGATCACGGGAATCATTCCGGAATTGAAACGCTGATCAGATCAGGAGCGTTTGATGGCTGGAACTCAGAAGAATGAGGGGCGGCGGGGAGAGGGTTGTTGTTGAAATCGATCGAATGTTCAAAGGCTTCGACAAAGTAGGTGTGGAGAGAAGGTTCCCCGTGGCGAGACCTGTGGACCCACAACGCAATGGAGATCCGTCCGTTTAGAACGGAGACTGGGAGGAATGTATTCAGCCAGAGTTTGGTAAATATGTAGAACAGGTTACACAGGCGGCTGTGGAATCCGTGATTGGGGGTATTGAAGTCAGAGGTTGACAGATTCTTGATTATTCAGGGCATGAAGGAATACGGTGAAAAGGCAGGAGATTGGGGGTGTGGGGGACGGACCTGGATCAGACATGATGAAATGGCGCAGCAGACTCGATGGCCTAATTCTGCTCCTATATCTCATGGTCTGATTTTAGATTCCTGTGCTGCCGGGTGTCAGCATCTCAGTGGATCTGTCCTGGTGGGACCAACACATTCATGCAAACACGGAGAAGGTGTCATGTTCCCGACTGAACAGCGCCAGGCAACCAAGTGTTGGCACGTCCATTCCCCGGAGTGTGATGAGATGTCACTTCCCTTTTAAGACTCAGACTGACAATTATTGCCTGTGAACATTGCTTCATGGAAAGTCTGTCGTTGACGTCCCCGTGCTGAGCACTCAGTGCTCAACCGTAGGAGATCCACTTCGAGAACTATTCTTTGCGATATAAACTTCAGATGCATTTGCTGTCGTCTTGTTTATTTCGAGTCTGAGTTTCAGTGTATTCCAGACCATACTCTACATTTCCCATCACCACCATAGGTCTCTCGTTACAGAAGGAATTACAACGTTAGCCGTTTGAGAAGGTTTGGTCTTTCATTGAAGACCAACAAATGATCGCTGGGAATTATTGCATCGCCGCCTGGTACGGAAGCTGCAATACACAAGGTAGCCAAAGGCGGCAGAGTGGTGTTGACTCAACCAGCTCCAACACGGGTACAACCCTCCCCAACATCGAGGATGCGAACCCTCGAAAAGGCGGCATCCATCACTGAGGCCCCTCACTCCGGGGAGAAGCTCCCTGCTCATTGCTACCATCGGGAAAAGACACAAGAGCACCACGACCACATTTTTGCAGTATTTATTAACGTCTTAAAACTTACATAAATTTTGCATTCTTGCGACGCACTGATCCTGCAAAGATACAACGCTCATGGTGGATAAGTCACAGATAATGATAAGGTGGTAAACATGAGGTAAAGTCCTTTAATACAGGTAGCGGGAGGCCGGAAAGTAAGGGATAGGAAAATGGGGATTAAATAGGGGGAGACGGCAGTGGAGGAGTTCTGAGAGAGAAAGAGTTTGAAGGAACGAGGGTAAAGAGAGAGCGAGATGCAGAGTAAGAGTGCCATAGGCAGAGAGAGCAGAATAGTGTAGGGGCGAGGGTCAGAGCGGATGGGTTTGTCAGAGTCTGGGAGAGAGCTGGAATAGAGGTAAGAGAATAATGCCACTTGATTTAAGTCGGCGACACGGGTTTTTGACAGCGATCCCGGATCTTTTCAGGAATATCCGGGCACAAAGGAGCGGGCTTCTCACAAATGAAACGGTGCTGATCATTTTTGCAACTGCCAAGCAAACCGGATTTACATTCACTGCATTCGAACTTTCCAGCGTTCACCTTGTACACGACGTTAGAGGCCGCTTCCCTGTCAACGAAGGATAAACAATTTCAAAAGGGACAGCACAACTCCAGCAGACAGTCCGGTGTCAGTCCCCAAAATACTCCCATTGTCTCAATCTCTCCACACCGACCGGTGTCAGTCCTCAAAATACTCCAACTGACGCAATCTCTCCTCACCGACCGGTGTCAGTCCCCAAAATACTCCCATTGCCTCGATCTCTCCACATCGACCGGTGTCAGTCCTCAAAATACTCCCACTGACCCAATCTCTCCTCACCGACCGGTGTCTGTCCCCAAAATACTCCCACTGACCCAATCTCTCCTCACCGTCCGGTGTCTGTCCCCAAAATACACCCCCTGACACAGTCTCTCTTGACCGACCGGTGTCTGCCCCCAAAATACTCCCACTGTCTCAATCCCTCCTCACCGACCAGTGTCGGTTCTCAAAATACTCCCACTGACTCAATCTCTCCTCACCGACCGGTGTTAGTCCCCAAAATACTCCCACAGACTCAATGTCTCCTCACCGACCGGTGTCGGTTCTCAAAATACTCACGCTGCCCCTCTCTCTCCCCACCTAGCTGTACCAGTTTGCAAAACACTTTCACTGACGCACACTCTGCAGCCCTGTCAGCCCCAGATTAATCCCCTGCCCAACTCTCTCTTCACGGAGTTGTGACAGTCTCCGAAATAGCCGCACGATCCCTCTTTCTTCCCACAGGCCCATGTATCTCCACAAATTATTTCCAAAGCCCCGGCCTCTCCCCACGGCCCCGCGGTCGTCCCCAGGTTACTCCCACACACCGACTGTTTCTCCATGGAACCCTGTCAGTCTCCAAACTAATCCCACTGTACTAATTTCCCCACAGGCAGGTTTGATTCACTATGTGCTCCCACCGATCCAATTTCTACCTTAGGGCTGCGTCTGTCCCAAGATACTTGTATCCCCACCCCCTCACGCTCACCCAACAGCCCTGTACCTTTACCTAAAATAATCCCACCGTCCGCTCCCTTCTCCCCGAATAGAACGCATGGCCCGTTCTCTCTTGAAAGACTTATATGCCAACAAATCTCACCCGACTTTGCATTTTCCAACCCAGAATGCACTGTCTTGGTCTTCGACAGCTTTGCTAACAAATTTCTGTGAAATTAAGTTGCTATCGTTAATGATTGAAATCGAGCACAATCTAAGGAGCGACATTCACTGTCTGACACCGGGAGAGTGCATTGGGACGTCGTGGAGGCAGTTTCAATCTGTGCCAGAACTCGGGATTGTGTGAACAGGCAGTGTGGAGGGCGCTTCTATCTCTGTCTGACCCCGGGAGTGTGTGATGGGACGGTGCGGAGGCAGATTCACTCTGTGTCTGACCCCCAGAGTGCGTGATGAGACAGTGTGGAGGGGGTTGCTCTCTGTGTCTGACCTCGGCAGTGTGTGATGGGATGGTTCGGCGGGTAATTCACTCTGAGTCAGATCCCGGGATTGTGTAATGGGAAGGTCTGGAGGGAGCTTCATTCTGTGTCTGACAGCTGGTGTGTGTGATGTGATAGTATGCAGTGAGCTTTACTCTGGATCAGACATAGGGAGTGTGAGATGGGACGGTGTGGAGGGAGCTACATTCTGGGTCTGACTCCGCGAGTTTGTGATGGGATGGTGTTGATGGAGCTTCACTCTGTGTCTGACCCGGGAGTTTGTGAAGGGACGGTATGGAGGGAGATTCATTCTGTGTCTGACCCCGGGAGTGTGTGATGGGACAATGTGGAGGGAGATTCACTCTGTTTCTGACTCCGGGAGTGTGTGATGGGACGGTGCGGAGGTAACATGAATTCTGTTGTGGATATATATTCTGTCGATCTCACACATACCTCTTCCTCAGTTGAATTTATTTCAAGAAGCTTTGAATGCAAGTGAGAACACAGTTCTTTCGCTTCACCGTAAGGTATTGTAAACGTGGATATGAAATAACACAGGTCTGCATTTCTGATCCAGTCCTGGGAACACGCTTGCTCTGGAAATCAGGAACAAGATACAGTGAATCTCCCTCCACACCCTCCCATCGCACACTCCCGGTGTCAGACACAGAGTGAATCTCCCTCCACACCGTCCCATCCCACACTCCCGGTGTCAGACACAGAGTGAATCTCCATCCACACCGTCCCATCACACACTCCCGTGGTCAGATACCGAGTGAATCTCCCTCCACACCCTCCCATCACACACTCCCGCTGTCAGACACAGAGTGAATCTCCCTCCACATTCTCCCATCACACACTCCCGGGGTCAGACACAGAGTGAATCTCCCTCCACACCGTCCCATCACACACTCCCGTGGTCAGACACAGAGTGAATCTCCCTCCACACCGTCCCATCAAACACTCCCGGGGTCAGACACCGAGTGAATCTTCCTCCACACCGTCCCATCACACACTCCCGGGTGTCAGAAACAGAGTGAATCCCCCTCCACACCCTTGCATCACACACTCCCGGTGTCAGACTCAGAGTGAATCCCCCTCCACCCTGTTACGTCAATCATATTCGGGATCAGTGCTTCCCCGCTCGTGCTACAGAACGCAGAGTGAAGCTCCCCCTGTGGCGCCGCTATATCGCACTCCCGGGTTCAGACACTAGGTGTCTCTCCGCCACACTGTCCCTTGACGCACTGCCCGCCAGACAGTGGGTGTCGTTCTTGCCGTACGTCTCGTCGCACATTTCCGAGATCAACAACAGACGACCATCTCCTCTCCCTCTTTGCCTTGTGATTAATAAATCCACTATCCTCTCGCTGTAAAAAAATTCTCTTCATCTCTGTATTAAATGGTACCGTCTAATTCTAAGACTGTGGCCAGTTGTCCTGGACACACCCCACCAAGAGGAACAGGTTTTCCACATCTACTGCGTCCAACCTTTTCAATGAGATACCCTCTCATTCCTCTATACTCTAAGGATTGCAGTTCAAGGGCCGATAAACGTTCTTCATATGTTAGCTCCTGCATTCCAGGAATCATCCTCGTAAATCTTCTCTGAACTATCCCCAACATCAGTACATCCCTTCTTAGGGGCCCGAAACCGCACACTGTGTTCCAGATGAGTACTCTGCAGTGCCCTATAGAGCCTCATGAACACCTCCTTAATCCTATACATTGTTGCTCTTGAAATGAATGCCAACATAGCATTCGCTTTCCTTACTGCCGATCCAACCTGCTGGTTAACCTTTAGGGTATCCTGGCACGAGGACCCTCAAGTCCCTTTGCACTTCGGATTTTTGAATTTTCTCCCCATCTAAATAATAATCAGTCCGATCTTTTCTTCATCCAAAATGTACAACCGTACATTTCTCAATATTGCATCTCATCTGCCATTTCTTTGCCCTCTCTCCTAAACTGACCAAGTCTCTCTGCAACCTTTCCGTATCTTCAACACTCCCTGCTCCTCCACCTATCTTGGTGTCATCCGCAAACCTAGCCACAAAACCATTTAATCCGTAATCTAAAACATAGAAAAACAGTGTAAAAAGTAGCGCCCCCATCACCGACCCCTGCGGACCGCCACTAGTAACCGGCAACCAAGCAGAATAGGATCCCTTTATTCCCACAATTTGCTTTCTGCCTGTCAGCCAATGCTCCACCCATTCCGATATCTTTCCTGTAATTCCATGGGCCCTCATCTTATTAAGCAACCTCTTATGCGGCACCTTATTCATAGGCCTTTTGAAAATCCAAATACTCAACATTCACAGCCTCTCCCTTGTCAATCTTATTTCAGATTACCTCAACAAATTGTAATGGATAGTGAAGCAGGATCTTTCCTTCATGAAACCATGCTGGCTTGGGCCTATCTTGTCATGTACCTGGAGGGATTTCATAACCTCATCCTTGAGGATCGACTCCAATAACTTTCCAACCACCGATGTCAGACTAGTAGGTCTGTAGTTTACTTTTTGCTGCCTCCCTCCTTTCATAAATAGCGGCAGTACGTTTGCGACCTTCCAGTCCCCAGGAACCATACCAGAGTCTATTAATCCCCAGAAGATCATTTCCAATGCCTGCACAATCTCCAAAGCCACCTCCGTTAGAACCCGTGTTTGAACCTTATCCAGTCCAAGAGACTTATCTATCCTTAGTCCATTTAGCTTCCCAAGCACTTTCCCTCCAGTAATCTTGTCTGTACGTAATTCCAGTCTCTGCTACCGCTGGCTATCAGGTATGTTGCTAATGTCTTCCACTGTGAAGACTGATGCAAAATACTCATTTAGTTCCTCTACCTTCTGTTTTTCATTATTTCTCCAGTATCATTTTCAGTCAGTACTGTATCTACCCGTGTCGCTCCGTGTCTTCATATGTTAAAAAAAACTCTTAGTATCCCTTTTATGTTAATTGCCAACTTCCCTTTCTAATTCATGTTTTCTTCCCTAATGACTTTCTCAGTTTCCTTCTGTATTGTTTTAAAAGTCATCCAGTCCTCAGTTTTCCCACTACTCTTTGCTTCCCTGCACGCCGTATCTTTTGTTTTTACTTCTCCTTGCTCTCTTGATCACGGCAATGGGCAGAGTGCTAGAGTACCGTTCGCCGTGGTCTTCTTCGTTCAGGTCAACCTCTCCAACAGTATCTAAAGCGGTATATCGATTTCGGGGGTGGTGGGACTGTCACAGCGGTGATGCCCACTATCTAATATAGGTATTATCAATCACCTCCTCACTTTCCCTAATTAGCTAAAAGTCATCCAGTTGCAGCTCCTGATCCCTAACACGATCTTAAGGAGCCTTACCTTATGCACCAGCTGGAGTTATAATCCTTCAGGAGCCTGGGAGTCTCCCAGGGTCCCCACATCTAGCATTCCAGGCACAACACTAATCCTGGGTTAGATTTCCTTCACTTGGAGAAGATTTGGAGAAGGAAGTCTGAGAATCAGAACTGGAGTGCTACAGGAGCCATTTTGATTTTTTCTTCTCATCAGGGTTATAAACTGGCAGGCGTGTGTCGTCGGCAGTGAAGCGTGAAAGGATTAAAAGGAACACAGCCTTATACAGCGGGCAGGGTCGTTTTGCGGGGAGCGGAACGAGCAAGGAGCAAAGTGGAGGCTTAAGGGCTTTGGCTCAACGGGCTTAGGCAGAAACGGACGAGGAAAAGTAGATGTAGTTTTCAATTTTTCCTGTTATTTGAGGAAAGGAGGAGTCATGAGTGTGAGGGCAGCTTGCTATTCTCGGTGTCGAAAGTGGGAGGTCCTGGAAATTCCTAGCCTCCCAGACGTCCATATTTCCGCCAGGTGCGCCAAGCTGCAGCTCCTCAGGGACCGTGTCAGGGATCTGCAGCTGCAGCTCCATGACCTTGGTCTGGTCAGGGAGAGTGATGAGTTGATAGAGAGGAGTTACAGGCAGATGGTCACACCAGGGCAACGGGAGGTAGACAAGTGGGTCACGGTTAGGAGAGGGAAGGGGAAGAGTCGGATACTAGAGAGTACCCCAGTGGCTGAACCCCTTGACAATAAGTACTCCAGTTTGAGTACTGTTGAGGGGGGGGGGGAGAGACAGCCTACCTGGAGGAAGCAGGAGAGGCTTTGAGTCCGGTCCTGTAGCTCAGAACGGTAGGGAAAGGAAGAGGATGGCAGTAGTACTAGGTGATTCGATATTTAGGGGGTCAGATAGGCGATTCTGTTGACGCAGTCAGGAGGCACGGATAGTAGTTTGCCTCCCTGGTGCCATGATCCGTGATGTTTCTGATCGCGTCCAGGATATCCTGAAGTGGGAGGGTGAGGAGCCAGAGGCCGTGGTACATATAGGTACCACTGACGGAGGTGGGAAAAAGGGAAGAGATCCTGAAAGGAGAATATAGGGAGTTAGGAAGGGTGTTGAGAAGAAGGACCGCAAAGGTAGAAATCTCGGGATTGCTGCCGATGCCACGCGACAGTGAGAGTAGGAATGAAATGAGGTAGAGGATAAATGCGTTCCTGAGGGATTGGAGCAAGGGGCAGGGATTCAAGTTTCTTCATCATTGGGACCTCTTTTGAGGCAGGTGTGACCTGTACAAAAAGGGCGGATTGCACTTGAATCCTCTGGGGACCAATATCCTGCCGCAGAGATTTGCTAAGGCTACTGGAGAGACTTTAAACTAGAATGGTTGGGGCTGGGAATCACATTGAGGAGACTAGCAGAGAGGAGATTAGTTCAGGATTAGAGAAAGGTTGTAGACAGTGTGTGAGGGTGGATAGGCAGGTGATAGAGAAGGGGAGCGCTCAGACTGAAGATGTAGGGGAGAAGTAAGAAACAAAAGATACTAAAGTTGTTTGCACAGTTAGGGATAAACAGAGTGGAATTGGTGGCGAATTTCTTAAATGTATTCATTTTAATTTTAGGAGCACTGAAAGAAAGGTGGATGGGCCTAGAGCATGGAATGATACCTGGAAATATCATGTTGTAGCAATTAGTTAAACATGGTTGCAGGAGGAGTGTGATTGGCAACTAAATATTCCTGGAATTCGCAGTTTCAGGTATGATAGAATCGGAGGGGCAAGAGAGGGAGATGTAGTATTGCTTGTTCCAGAAAATATTACAACGATGCTCTGGCATTATAGATTAGAGGGCTCGTCTAGGGAGAGTATTTGGGTCGAATTGAGGAATGAGAATGTTGTAGTAAAACTTATAGGGGTGTATTATAGACCACCTAATGGGGAGCGAGAATTGGAGCAGCACATTTGTAGGGAGATAGCAGATATTTGTAGTAAGCATCGGGAAGCCCATTCTGTAAAATAACTGGGGGGATTGGAGTCTGTAAAGTGTGAGCAGGATTGTTTGTTTGTTTGCTTGTTTGTTTTTGTTTGCAACAATACATAGAGGTACGAACTAGAGAATGGGCGGTGAATGCAAAAGCTCAGTCGTTTGCCAGATGATCGGGGGGATGGTCGGCTACGGGACACTTTAATATGCCCGGTTGATGGTGTGGCTGGTAATTGCAACCGCCACACCCTCACACAACACGGTGCTCAACACAGAGTGGAGCACTTCCACACAATCCCAACACACACGCCAAGGATCAGATATAGAGTGATGCTCCCTCCGTAGCATTCCTTCACACGCACACTGTGTCAGTCACAGATTGAGGCATCTTCCACAACATCCTTTCACAGAACATGGACGTCAGGCGAAGAGTAACGCTCCTCTCCATACACTCCCATCTCAATCCCAGGGGTTGAACACAGTGCGAGCATCGCATGGCACTCTCCCATCAGACACTCCCAGTATAAGACACGGAGTGAAGCTCCCTCCAGACTCTCCCAAGACACATTCCTTGAGTCAGACACAGAGTGATGCTCGCTGCATAGCATCCCATCGCAAAAACACTGCATCAGTCACAAAGTAAAGCTTGCTCTATACCGTACCATCGTTCACACACAGGGTTAGACACAGAGTGAAGCTCCCTCCACAACGTCCCAACACAGATCCCTGGGGTCAGACACAACCTGAGGCTCCCTCTAAACTGCCCATTACCTGTTTCCGGGGTCAGATAAAAACACCCTCCACACCCTCCCATAGACTGAATATGCGTTTTCACTGTCCTAGCACACTCTACTGGTGGCAGACTCAAGTTGTAAGGTTTAGCTCCGTCAACACCGTCCCATCATAAACTACAGGTGTCAATTACACATTTCCTTCCCACCATCCTATCACAGACTGCCTGAGGGACACATAAAAACAGAATTTCAATCCACACCGTCCAGTGACGCACTTCTGGGGTGAGACACAGGAACTTCCAATCATCCAATCCTTTGCCAGACACTGTGGGGAATCTCCTTCAGCGGTATCCCATCACGGAATCCAGGAGACAAACACAAAGAGAAACTCCCTTACACTGTTACAACGGAGGTCAGACACAGCGTGAAGCTCTCTCTCCCTACGGTCCCATCATACATGTGTGGGTTCAGACTGTCCGCTGCTCACTGTCACATCACACGTTCTTGCGGACAGACACAGAGTGAAATTCCCTCCACACCGTCTCATCACACAGCCGGAAGAGACACGGAATGAAACTCCCTCAGCACCGTCCTCACCCGGGATCAGACACTGAGGCAATCTCCCTCCACACCGTCTGGTCCCCCGCCCGTGATCAGAGAGGAAATGAAACACTCTCTGCACCATTCCGCCGCATACTTCCGTGGTCAAACACAGTATGCTGTTCCTTCTACCTAGTGACATTACACAACATACGGGCCAAAAAACGAGTAAGCTCCCTCCGCACCGTCCTATCACACACCACTGGTTTCAGACAGAGCAAAACAGTATCCAGACACACGTAACCGTTCCCGGTGTCAGACACACGCATGACCCTCCCCCCCAAGTGCATCCACCCACCCCACTGTCCGACATATCTCCTCACCACACGCACAATGTGTCAAACACAGAGACCTATCATACACACACGGAGTGAGACATAGATTCAAGCGCCTTGCACAATAACAGACAGCCTGGGTCAGACACAGTGTTAATCACTCTCTCCACGTCCCCATCACACACTCCACGGAAAGAAAATTCCTCAGCACAGACGCGAAATTGACTTAGACATAGAACGTAGAATAGTGCACGATAGTACAGGACTTTTGACACATTATGTTATACCGACCCTTAAACCCTGCCATCATATATCACCGCAAATTAAATTCCTCCACATACCTATCGAGTAGTGTCTTAAATTTCAGCTCCACCACTGATTCAGGCAGTGCATTCCACGCACCAACCACTCCTTCCCACCCCTTACCTCAAAGCCATGTCCTCTTGTATTGAGCACTGGTGCCCTGGGGATGAGGCGCCGCTGTCCACTCCATCTACTCTTAATATTTTGCATTCCTCTATCATGTCTCCTCTCATATTTTGTCTCTCCAAAGAGTAAAGCCCTAAGCCCCTTATTCTCTAATCATAATCCATGCTCTCAAAATCGGGTAGCATCCTGGTAAATCTCCTCTGCACCCTTTCCAATGCTTCCATATCATTTCTATAGTGAGGCGACTAGGACAGTACACAGTACTCCAAGTGTGGCCGAACCAGCGTTTTATAGAGCTGCATCATTACCTCGCGACTCTTAAACTCTATCCCTCAACTTATGAAAGCTAACACCCCATAAGCTTTCTTAACAACCCTATCTACCTGTGTGGCAACATTCATGGATCTGTGGACATGTACCCCCAGATCCCTCTGCTCCTCCACACTACCAAGTATCCTGCCTTTTACTTTGAACACTGCCTTGGAATTTGTCATTCCAAAGTGTAGCACCTCGCACTCCGGGTTGAACTCCATCTCAGCCCACTTCTGAATCCTATCAATGTCTCTCTGCAATCGTTGACAATTCTCTACACAATCCACAACACCACCAACCTTTGTGTAGTCTGCAAATTTGGTAAGCCACCATTCTACCTCTCATCTAGGTGGTTAATAAAAATCAGGAAAAGTAGAGGTCCCAGAACAGATCCTTGTGGGACACCACTGCTCACAACCGTCCAGTCTGAATGTATTCCCTCCACCACGACCCTCTGCTTTCTGCAGGCAAGCCAATTCTGAATCCACCTGGTCAAGTTTCCCTGGATTCCATGCCTTCTGACTTTCCGAATAAGCCTACCATGTGGATCCTTGTCAAATGCCTTACTAAAATCCATGGAGAGCACATCCACTGCACTACCCTCATCTATATGACTTGTCCTCCTCAAAGAACTCTCTCAGGCTTGTTAGGCACAATCTGCTCTTCACAAAGCCATGCTGACTGTCCCTGATCAGACCATGATTAGATAGATAGATAGATAGATAGATAGATAGATAGATAGATAGATAGATAGATAGATAGATAGATAGATAGATAGATAGATAGATAGATAGATAGATACTTTATTCACCCCCATGGGGAAATTCAACTTTTTTCCAATGTCCCATACACTTGTTGTAGCAAAACTAATTACATACAATACTTAACTCAGTAAAAAATATGATATGCATCTAAATCACTAAATGCCCATAGATCCTATCTCTAAGAATCTTTTCCAACAGCTTTCCCAACACAGACGAAAGGCTCGCTGGTCTATAATTACCCGGACTATCTCTACTACCTTTTATGAAGAAGCGGATAATATCCGCCTCCCTCCAATCCACTGGTGCCATCCCCGTGGACTACGAGGGCATAAAGACCCTAGCCAGAAGCTCAGCAATCACTTCCCTCGCCTCTTGGAGCAGCCTGGGGAATATTCAGTCAGGCCCTGGGGACTTATCCGTGCTAGTGCATTTTAACAACTCCTACACCTCTTCTCGTTTAATATCAAAAATGCTCCAGATCTTCAACCTCACTCATATTGTCCTCACCGTCATCAAGCTGTCCCTCATTTCTGAATACTGAAACAAGTATTTGTGAGGAACTCCCTCAATTCCACAGTCTCCATGTACATCTGCCCACCTTTATCTCTAATCGGTCCTACTTTCAGTCCTGTCATCCCTTTGTTCTACACATAATAAAAGAATGCCTTAGGGTTTCCCTTTACCCTATTCACCAACGCCTTCTCATACCCCCTTCTTGCTCTCCTCAGCCCCTTAGAAACATAGAACTATAGAACATTACAGCACAGAAACAGGCTTTTTGGCCCTTCTTGGCTGTGCCGAACCATTTTTCTGCCGAGTCCCACAGACCTGCACCTGGGCCATATCCCTCCAAACCCCTCTCATCCATGTACCTATCCAAGATTTTCTTAACTGTCAAAAGTGAGCCCGCATTCACCACTTCATCTGGCAGCTCATTCCACACTCCCGCCACTCTCTGTGTGAAGAAGCCCCACCTAATGTTCCCTTTAATCTTTTCCCCCTTCACCCTTATCCGACGACCTCTGTTTTTTTTTTCTTTTATTTCTCCCCTGGCCTCAGTGGAAAGAAAAATCTGCTTGCATTCACTCTATCTATACCCACATAATTTTATACACCTCTGTCAAATCACCCCTTTTTCTCCTGTGCTCCAGGGATAAAGTCCAAACCTATTCAACGTTTCTCTGTAACTCAGTTTCTCAAGTCCCAGCAACATCCTTCTCTGCACTCTTTCAACCTTATTAATATCCTTCCTGGAATTAGGTGACCGAAACTGCACACAATACTCCAAATTCGGTCTCAGCGATGTATTATACAACCTAACCATTACATGCCATTAAGCTACCTTAGAACCATAGAAATATAGAACATTACAGTGGAGTACAGGCCCTTCAGCCCTCCATGTTGTGCCGACCCATATATTTCTTAAACAGTATTAAACCCACACAACCCCATAACCCTCAATTTTTCTTTCATCCATGTGCCTGTCCAGGAGGTTCTTAAATACCTCTACTGTTTTATCCTCCACCACCATTCCTGGCAAGTCATTCCAGGCACTAACAAACTTCTGTGTAAAAAACTTACCCCAGATGTCTCCCCTAAACCTCCCTACAAGATATGCCCTCTGGTGTTTGCTATTGGCGCCCTGGGAAACAGGTACTGATTATCCACCGTATCTATCCCTCTTGTAGACCTCTATCAAGATCCCTCTCTTTCTTCTACGCTCCAAAGAGAAAAGTCCCAGCTCTGCTAACCTTGCTTCATATGACTTCTCTACCAAACCAGGCAACATCCTGGTAAATCTCCTCTGCACCCTCTCGATAGCTGCCACATCCTTCCTATAATGAGGTGACCGGAATTGAACACGATACTCAGAGTGCGGTCTCACCAGAGATTTGTAGAGTTGCAACATGATCTCTCTACTCTTGAACTCAATCCCCTTGTTAATGAAGCCTAGCATCCCATAGGCCTTTTTAAATACCCTATCAACCTGTGCAGCTACCTAGAGGGATGTATTGATTTGAACCCCAAGATCCCTTTGTTCATTTACATTCTTAAGTAACTGATCATGAGTCCTGTACTCAGTCTTCTGGTTTGTCCTTCGAAAATGCATCACCTCACACTTGCCCGGATTGAATTCCAACTGCCATTTTTCTGCCCAACTCTGCAGCCTGTCTATATCCTCTTGTAACCTTTGACAACCTGCAGCTTCCTCTTGTAACCTTTGACAACCTGCAGCTTCATCCACAACTGCTCCAATTTTCGTGTCATCCGCAAACTTACTCACGCATCCTTCCGCCTCTGCATCCAGATCATTAATAAAAATCTCAAATAGCATGGGTTCATGGACAGATCCCTGCGGCACTCTACTAGTCACCGACCTCCAGGCAGAACACTTACCTTCCACCCTCTGCTTTCTTCCTTTAAGCCAGTTTTTATTTTATCCAAACAGCCAAGGCTCCACTTATCCCATGCCTTATGACTTTCTGGATGAGTTTCTCCTGAAGGGCCTTGCGATCTCTTCTCTTTCTTCCCACAACAACCTGATGTGCATCATAACCGGCCCTGGGGATTTATCAATCTGAATGTATTTAAGAAGATCCAGCACTTCTTCTTCCTTAATCTCCACATTGTCCAGCACACAGGCCCGCTGTACCTCCAATTCATCCTGAACAAGATCCTTTTCTCTTGTGAATACTGAAACAAAGTATTAATGTTGGACCTCCCCAACCTCCTCCACTTCCTGGCAAATGTTGCCCTCTTTATTCTTTTGCGGTCCCATCTTCGTTCTCGTCATCCTCCTATTCTTCACATACGCATAGAACGCCTTGGGGATCTCCTTAATCCTACATGCCAAGGCCTTTTCATGTCCCCTTCGTGCTCTCCTAAGTCCTTTCCTTAGCTCCTTCCTGGCTATATTTCTCATAAGTCCCTCTTACTTGCTTCTTGTTATATCTAGCTTATGCTTCCTTTTGCCTCTTGACGACTTGCCTCACATGTTTCGTCAGCCACGTTTCCCTTTTCCTACCATTTTTCCTTGCCTCAGTGGGGCAAACCTATCCTGAACCCAGCTCAAGTGGTCCCTAAACTTCTCCCACATTACTTCTGTGCTTTCCCCTTTGAACATCTGTTTCCAATTTTCTCTCGCTTGTTCCTGCCTCACCCCTTCAAAGTTTGCTTCTTAAGCTCCTTTTTTGCTACACTAAATTCCTCAATAAAAACATCTGATCCTCGCGTCCTGAACCTCATGCAGGCTGCCTTTTTCCACCTGAAATGATTTCCCACCTCACTTGTCACTCATGGTTCCTTCACCCTACCGTTCTTTATTTTCCTCACCGGGACAAATTTATTCCTAACATCCTGCAAGAGATCCCGAAATATCGACCACGTGTCCACAGTTCATTTCCCTGCAAAACGTCATCCCAATACACACGCAAGTTCTTGCCTTATAGCCTCATAGTTTTCCGTTCCCCATTAAAAAAAGACGATCCTCTCTGATTCAGTCCGTTTCCTTGATAATGCAGTGATCTCTGCCCCCCAGATGCTCACCCACTGAAATCTGTGACCTGACTTGGTTCGTTACCTTATATTAGAACCAGTATGACATTCCCCCGGTCGGCCTCTTAACATACTGTGACAAGAATCCGTCCTGAAAACACACTTAACAAACTCTGCCCATCTAAACAATTGGAACTAATTTAGTGCCAATCAATATTAGGGAAGTAAAAGTCACCTATGATAACAACCCTGTTGTTTTTGCACCTTTCCAAAATCTGCCTCCCAATCTGCTCCTCGGTCACTCTGCTGCTACCAAGGGGCCTATAGAATATTCCCAACAGAGGAACGGCTCCCTTCCTATTCCTGGCTTCCATCCATACTGATTCAAAAGAGGATCCGGCAACATTACCCAACTTTTCTGTAGCTGTCGTAGTATCCCTGACCAGTAATGTCGCCACTCCACCCTCCGCCCCCGCCCATCCCTGTTAAAGCACTGAAATTCAGGAATATTGAGAATCCAATCCGGCCCTGGTACCAGTCAAGTCTCTGTAATGGCCACTACATCATAATTCCATGTATGTATCCAAGCTCTCAATTCATCCCCTTTGTTCCTGATGTTTTTTGCATTGAAGTACACGCACTTTAGCCCTTCTACCTAACTACCTTTACAACCTTTATTCTGTTTCTCTTTCCTCAAATGCTAGATCTGGTTTTACTCCATGTACTGTACTTGCAGTTCTCGTATGACTTTTACCCTCCTCCACCTCGCTATCTGTTCTAACACTCTGGTTCCCCTCCCCTTGCAAATCTAGTTTAAAACTCACGGAGCAGCGCTGGCAAAACTTCCCGCAAGGAGTTTAGTCCCGCTACAGTTCAGTTGCAACCAGTCCCGTCGGAAGAGGTACCAGACCCAATTGTCCAGATACATGAAGCCCTCCCTCCTGCACCAACTCCTTAGCCACCTATTTAGCTGCATTATCACCTATTTCCCGCCTCACTAGCAAGCGGCACTGGTAGTAATCCTGAGATTCCAACCCTGGCGGTCCTCTGTTTCAACTTGCACCTAACACCCTGAACTCCTTTTGCAGGACCTCCTCCTTCTTCCTATCCACGTCACTGGTCCCTATATAGACAACAACATCTTGCTGCTCACCCTCCCTCTTGAGAATACTGAGAACTCGATCGAGATATGGCGGACCCTGTCACCAGGGAAGCAACAGACTATCCGAGATTCTCAATCTCTCCCACAGAACCTCTTATCTGCCCCCCCCCAACTATTGAATCCCCTACCACTACTGCTCTCCTCTTTTCCCTCCTTCCCTTCTGAGCTGAGGGTCCAGTCTCGGTGCCAGAGACGTGACCACTGCATCTTGTCCCTGGTAGGTCGTCCCCACTAACAGCATCCAAAACGGTGTATTTATTGTTGATGGGAACGGCCACAGGGGTGCTCTGCTCTTCCTGTCTCTTCCCCTTCCCTCTCATGACAGTCACCCATCTACCAGTCTCCTGACTCTTAGGGGTGACTATCTCCCTGAAGCTCTTGTCTATTTCTGCCTCTGTGTCACGAATGATCCGAAGTTGATCCAGCTCCAGCTCCAGTTCCCTAACCTGGTTTGTTAGAAGGTGCAGCTGGATGCACCTATTACAGGTGTAGTCATCAGGGACAAAAGCGCTCGCCCTGATTTCCCACATTCCGCAAACTGAGCACTCAGCTGCCCTAACTGCTGCCTCCAATACCTAATTCTAAACTAAATAGATTAATTAACGGACCATACCTGGCCTTACCTCACAGGGAGCAATCTCGTCCTCAGTCTCTGCTCACCGAAGCCTCTGGAGTGAAAGCCTTCCTACTCTGTCTCCCGCTCCGTTAATCTGTTCGTTTTCCTTAAACTCTCCTGCTGTCTCCGAGGCGGACCTTCAGGCGCTTGAACGCCCTGTTCAAACTGCCGAAGATATGACTATGCCCCTCTCTACCTGATAGCGTTTTTAGCTCACCCGCTGTCTGAGAATGAGAGAGATTGTCCCTCTAAGGATTCTCAACACACCACAGAGCAAAGTGTCAGAAACAGAGGGAAGCTGCCTCTACACGGTCCGATCACATATTCCCGAGTTTAACACAGTGTGAATCTCACTCCTTACCTCCCATCACACAGTTCCTGGCGAGTCACAGAGTGAAGCTGTCTCTGAACCGTCCTATCACACACACCTGAGTTCTCACACAAAGCAATGCTACCTCCACCTCCTCCCATGGCACAGTCACGGGGTGAGACTCCATCCACAATATCCAATTACAGAAACCGGTGTCAAATAGAATGAAAGTCCCTCTGCACTGTCCCATCACGCAATCTCGGAGTCAGACAGAGTGAAGCTCTATCCACACCGTCCCATCACACACTCCCGGCGTCAGACACAGAGTGAATCTCCCTCCACACCGTCCCATCACACACTCCCGGGGTCAGACACAGAGTAAATCTCCCTCCACACCGTCCCATCACACTCTCCTGGATTCAGTGACAGAGTGAAACTTCCTCCACGCAGCCCCATCACCCTATCACCGGGTCAAACACATAGTGAATCACCCTCTATTACCATCTGTTCACACACTTCCTCTCTCCATGCCTGCCCTGTGATGAGGAGCGGGTGAAAGTGGGGGATGATGCCTCACCTCTTCTGCTGATCAAAAATTCACAGATTTGAGCCTTGGTTTCGTTGATAGATCTGTACTTCGTTTCCATCTCAGTGAACTGGTGATGGAGATCGCTGTGCATTCGTTTAAGAGACTGACGAATCTGCGATACTGAGAGAGATGGTGAAGGATGTTTAGCGTTTACAGTGACACGTGAGTCAGCGTCACGCTACCGAACGGGTCACAGAGAGTGTTGTGTCAGTGCCACGGTGAAGGTTGTCACAGTGAAGGATGTGCTAAGGGCACAGTGAGAGGTGTCGGCGCCAGGTTGAGGGACGTGTCTGTGTCACGCTGAGGGTTTATCAATGTCCTGGTGATGTTTTTGTTGTTACCATGGGGTTCTGCGTCAGTATCGTACGGAGTATCTCAGAGTTCCTGTGAGGATCGTGTCGTTGTCACTGTGCTAGGAGTTCCTGTGCCCCGGAGGGAGGTATACCGGGACACAATGAAGTGCATCTCGATGTCATGGCGACAGAAATGTCAGTGTGAGGGACCTTGTGGTGTGACGGTGTTGGAGTATCTGTGTCATGGTGTGGGGTGTGTCTTTGTCACGGTGAGAGGCATGTCATCGCTACGGTAGGTGTGATGGTGTCACGCTGAGGTGTGCGCCGATGTCACGGAGTGTACTATGTGGGTTTCGCTGTGAATTTCTGTGTCGCTATTGCGGTAAGGGTTTGCTTGTGTCAGGGTGAGGTGTGGGTAATTCCCTCTGTGAGTGGTGCATCGGTGTTATGTTATACCGTCTCAGTAAGGGGTGTGACAGTGTAGTGTGAGTCTTTGTCACGGTGCGGAGCCGGACGGGCCACATTGAGGAGCGTGTACGTGTCACAGTGAGTGGTGTCTCCGTGTCACTGTGAGGTAAGTGTCGGTGTCATGCTGAGGTACGTGTTGTGACACGTTGAGCAGTGAGTCCGTGTCACTGTGAGGTTTTACACTCACGTTTCATTCCACACTGTTAGTTTACGGTCTGACTCCAACCAGAGTCCGTTTGACTCACCATGGATCGACAGCCCGACCACTATCGTGAAGAGGATGGACGTAACTAGGCAGAGTATGCAGATTCTACGGTCCGGTCTATTTCCGAAGTTCTCGTTCGGCTCCTGTTTATGCGGACCTGTGGAGAGACCATTCAGATGAACAGAAGTAGAAGTAAGGTTATGGTGAGAGGGGAGCGATGGGCGGGAAAATGTGAGAGAATGGGAGAAAGAAAACGAAAAGAGAAGGGAGAGAGCGAATGGCGGCGTGAGAAGAGGGAGCCATTTTGATTTTTTTTTCTCATTGGGGTAAGAGATGCGGGACTGCGCAGGCGTGTGACGTCGGGCAGTGAAGAGCGGAAGATTTAAAAGGAACACAGACTTGTACAGCAGGCACAAGAGTGAGCCGGGAGCAATGTGAAGGCTTAAGAGCTTGGGCTCGATTTAAGTTAAAGGACAGGACCTCCAGGAGAGCAATCTCAGGATTGCTACTAGTGCCACGTTCAGGTGGGTTTAGAAATAGTAAGATAGTGCTGATCAACACGTGGCTGCAGACATGGCTGAGGAGGCTTTCAGGAGTTGAGGGATCGGATTTTACAGTTACTGGAATGGTGCGGGAGGTCAGGGACTTGTTGCAGGGTAAGGTTTGCTCAGAGGCAGGTGAGGCTCGGGATTTAAACTAGCTATGAGGGGGGAGGGGAACCAGAGTGTAGGAACAGATGTATGGGAGAAGGAAGAAAAAGAAGACAGTAAAGTTCTTTGTACTGTTAGAGATAAACAGAGAGGACGAGTTTGGGAATTTCTTAAATGCATTTATTTTAATGCTGGGAGCATTGTAAGAAATGTGGATGAGCTTAGAGCATGGATTGATACATGGAAATACGATGTTGTAGCTATTAGTGAAACATGATTGCAGGACCGGGGTGATTGGCAACTAAATATTCTTGGATTTCGTTGCTTCAGGTGTGATAGAATCAGAGGGACAAGAGGGGGAGGTGTTTCTTTGCTTGTCATAGAAAATATTACAACGTTGCTCTGGCAGGATAGATTAGAGGGCTCGTCGTGCTTCTGGGTGGAATTAAGGAATGGGAATGGGAAAGGTGTAGTACATTTATAGGGGTGTATTATAGACAACCTAACGGGGAACGAGAATAGGAGGAACAAATGTGCAAGGAGGTGGCAGATATTTGTAGTAAACACAAGGCTGTGATTGTGGGAGATTTGAATTTTCCACACATAGACTATGAAGCCCATACAGTCAAAGGGATGGATAGTTCGGAGTCTGTATAATGTGTGCAGGATAGTTTTTGCAGCAATACTTGGGGAACAAACGAGAGAAGGGGCCGTGTTGGATCTTCTGTTAGGGAATGAAATAGGTCAGGTGACGGAGGTTTGTGTTGGGGAGCACTTCGGATCCAGTGATCACAATGCCATTACTTTCAATATAATTATGGAGCAGGATAGGACTGGACCCAGGGTTGAGATTTTTGATCGGAGAATGGCTAAATTTGAGGAGATGCGAAAGGATTTAGGAGGAGTGGATTGGGACAATTTGTTTTAGGGGAAGGATGTTATAGAGAAATGGCGGTCATTTAAATGTGATATTTTGAGGGTACAGAATTTTTATGTTCCTGTTAGGTTGAAAGGAAAGGTTAAAGGTTTTAGAGGGCTATGGTTTTCATGGGATATTGGAAACTTTGCTCGGATAAAGGAGAGATATCTATAATAAATATAGGTAGCATGGTGTAAATGTGGTGCTCGAGGAATATAAAGTATGTAAAAAATATCTAAAGAAATAAATTAGAAAAGCTAAAAGAAGCTATGAGGTTGCTTTGGCAAGTAAGGTGAAAGTAAATCCAAATGATTTCTACAGTTATATGAAAAGCAAAATGACAGTGACGGATAAAATTCGTCCCTTAGAGAATCATGTGTGGTGTCAAAAGAGAGGGGGGAAATTTTGAACGTTTTCTTTTCTTCGGTATTCACTAAAGAGAAGGATATTGATTTGTGTAAGGTAAGGGAAACTAGTAGGGTAGTTATGGAAACTATGATTATAAAAATACTAGCGCTTTTAAAAATTATAAAAGTCGATAAGTCTCCTGGTCCAGTTGGGATTTACCTAGGAACTTGAGTGAAGTTGGTGCAGAAATATCAGAGGCACTGACAAAATATTTCAAATTACATTAGAAACGGGGATTGTTCCGTAGGATTGGCGTATTGCTCATGTGGATCCATTGTTTAAAAAAAGTTATAAGATTAAACCGAGCAATTATCAGCCTGTATGTTTGACGTCAGTGGTGTATAAATTAATGGATAGTATTCTTAGAGATTGTATATATAATTATCAGGATAGACACGCTCTGATTAGGAACAGTCAAATGGATTTATGCGTGGAAGGTCATGTTTGACAAATCTTATTGAATTTTTTGTAGGGTTTACAAGGAAAGTTGACGAGTGTAAAGCAGTGGATGTTGTCTATATGGATTTCAGTAAGGCCTTTGACAAAGTACCACACGTAAGGTCAGTTAGGAAGGATCAGTCGGTATTGATATTGAAGAAGTAAAATGGATTCACATGGCTGGATGGGAGACGCCAGAGAGTAGTGGTGGATAACTGTTTGTCAGGTTGGAGGCCGGTGAGTAGTGGTGTGCCTCAGGGATCTGTACTGGGTCCATTTTTTTTTTGTCATATACATTAATTATCTGGATGTTGGGGTGTTAAGTTGGATTATTAAGTATGCAGATGATACTAAGATAGGTGGCGTTGTGGGGAATGAAGTAGGTTTTCAAATCTTGCAGAGAGATTCAGGCGAGTTAGAAGAATGGGTTGAAAGATGGCACATGGAGTTTAATGCTGTTAAGTGTGAGATGCTACATTTTGGTAGGACAAATCAAAATAGGATATACATGGTCAATATGAGAGCACTGAGGAATGCAGTAGAACAGAATGATCTAGGAATAATTGTGCATTGTTCCCTGAAGGTGTAATCCCATGTGTATAGGGTGGTGAAGAAAGCTTTTGGAATGCTGGCCTTTACAAATTAGAGCATTGAGTATAGGAGTTGGGATGTAATGTTAAAATTGTACAAGGAATTGATCAGGCCAAATATGGACTATTGTGTACAGTTCTGGTCACCGAATTATAGGAAAAATTTCAACAAAATACAGAGAGTATGGAGGACATTTACTAGAATGTTTCCTGGGTTTCAACAGCTGAGATACAGAGACAGGTTGAACATGTTAGCTCTTTGTTCTTTGGAGCAGAGAAGATTGAGGGGGGTCTTGATAGAGGTATTTAAAATTATGAGGGGGATACATAGAGTTGACGTGGATAGCCGTTTTTCATTAAGAGTAGTGGAGGTTCAAACAAGAGGACATGAGTTGAGAGTTAAGGTGCGAAAGTTTATGGGTAACACGAGGGTGGACCTCTTACACAGAGAGTGGTAGCTCTGTGTGGAACGAGATTCCAGGAGTAGTGGTGGAGGCAGGTTCGTTATTGTCATTTAAATAAAAAAAATTGGATAGGTATGCGGACAGGAAAGGAATGGGCGGTTATGGACTGAGATCAGTGCGAACTGTTGTATTTCAGAAAGACAAGCTAGGGTGGGGCATTCACAGTGAACAGGAGGAACAATGGTAAGTGTTATAGAATAGATGCACTCACGGCTACGGATAAACGGTTCCCAGAAATTGAGGTCAAGGTTGGATATGGCGGTGAAGATTGCATCTTCATCAATCAGGGCTCTGAATACAGGAGTCGAGAGATGACTTTGCAGTTGTACAAGATGTAGGGTAGGTCACCCTTGGAGAACAGTGTTTGTCCACCTGCGCTAGGAGAAATGCCACTGAGCAGCAAAGATTGCAGAAGGAGCTTTACGGGAATATTGCCGAGACTCGAGGGACCGAGTTATAGAGATAATTCGGGGAGGTTAGGATTTTATACCTTGGAGTTCATGGGTGACGTACAGAGGTTTATAAAACCACGTGGGGCACAAACAATGTGAATGCGCAGAGTCATTTTCCATAGACTTGGAGAATCGAGGATTAGAGCGCACAGTTTGTCTATATCAATGGATTCCAACAACTTTCCAAACTCTGCTGTCAGGCTAACAGTTCTATAGTTTCCTTTCTGCTGCGTACACCCTACCTAAATAGCGGAGTAACATTTGCAATTTTCCAGTCATCCGGTACAATGCCAGAATCTATCGATTCCTGGAAGATCATTGCCTCCGCAATCACTCCAGCTACTTTCTTCTGAACCCGAGGCTGCATTCCGTCGGTCCAGTAGATTTACCCACCCTCAGACCATTAAGCTTCCTGAGCATCTTCTCAGTCGTAACTTTCATTGCAGAGACTTCATTTCCCTGACACTCTTGAATGTCTGGTATACTGCAGACCTTCCACTGTGAAATCCAGTGCAAAGGATACATTCAGTTCCTGTGTCTTCTCTGGGTCTCTCATTACAATATCCCCAGCAACGTTTTCTGTTTGTCAAATATCTACCCTTGACTCTCTTTTACCCTTCATATACATTAAAAAAAAACATTTAGTAGACGATAGACAATAGGTGCAGGAGAAGGCCATTCGGCCCTTCGAGCTAGCAGCGCCCATTTACTGCGATCATGGCTGATCATCCACAATCAGTATCCCGTTCTTGCATTTTCCCCGTATCCCTTGACTCCGCTATCTTTAAGAGCTCTATCTAACTGTTTCCTGAAAGCATCCCGAGAACTGATCTGCACTGCCCCCTGAGGCAGAGCATTCCACAGTTCCACAATTCGCTGGGTGAAAAAAAAATCCTCTAAATGGCCTACCCCTTATTCTTCAACGGTGGCTTCTAGTTCTCTACTCCCCCAACTTCGGGAACATATTTACTGCCTTTAGCGTGTACAATCCCTTCACACCTTTATATGGTTCAATCAGATGCCTTCTCATCTTTCCAAATCCTGGTGTATACAAGTCCAGTCGCTCCAATCTTTCAATGTATGACAGTGTCGCCAACCCGGGAATTAACCTCGTGAACCTACACTGCACTACCTCAATACCAAGAATGACCAACCTCAAAATTGGAGACCAAAACTGCACACAGTACTCCGAGTGGTGTCACCTGGGCCCTGTTCAACGGCAGAACGACCTCTTTGCTCATATACTCAACTCTGCTTGTTATGAAGGACAACATGCCATTAGCTTTCTACAACATGCCATTATTTTAGTATCTTCTTTGATATTCGCTGCCAGCTTCCTTTCATAATTCATCTTTTCCTTCCTAGTGACCTTCTTAGTTTCCTCCTGCAAGTTTCTAAAAGTTTCCCAATCCTCATATAATACGCGTGATGCAGCGTAATACAGGCAGGAATGCTATGTACCTGCATACGTCCCTGTCAGTAAGCATGGCCACGAACAATGGAACTGGACCCCGGCATCACTATGATAATCAACACTGTATTGGTTCTTGTCGTTAATAGTGCGCCATCTCTTACCATTTGACTTACCGAAGTTCAACTTCTGAGTTTGTCCGGGTTAAGCTCATCCTGCCATTTCTCCAACCCATATCAGAAACTGATCCACATCCTACTGAAATCTTTGCAGATCTTCTACACGGTCCACAACACCATTTAACTTCATGTATCATGTGTAGAACTACGAAGCCCCCATCTACGTTTTCAACCATATCACTTATTTTCATCAGAAACAAGACAAGTCCCAGTAACTTCCAGAGATACAGATCACTTCGCTGGAATATAAGGCGGTGCATCAGTCACAGAATGCAGAATAAAGTGTCACAGTTACAGAGAAAGTGCATGCAGGCAGACAGTAAGGTGGAAGAGCCACGAGGTGACGATTGTGAGGTTCAGCGTCCCTAATTTCCTAATATGGGACTGTTCGATAGCCTGATAACAGTTGGATAGAAACCCTCCTTGAGCCTAGTTACATCTATAGAAGACCGTGGTCAGATCCCACTTGGAGCACTGTGTTCAGTTGTGCTCACCGCACTACATGAAGGATGTGGACACTGTAGCGAGAGTACAGAGGAGATTTACAAGGTAGTTGCCTGGATTGGATAGCGTACATTATGAGAATAGGTTGAGTGATCGGTCGGCACAACATTGTGGGCCGAAGCGCCTGTAATGTGCTATAAATTTCTATGTTCTATGTTCTAGTGAGACATGCTTTCGTATCTTCTTTCCCATGGGCTGGGTGCAGAAGACAGCGTGACCGGGTAGTGGGGTTGGTTCTTTGATGATGATGACAGCAGGAGGTGCGGACAGAGTTCCTGGAGGGGAGGCAGGTTGCCGCGATGTGCTCAGCTGTGTCCACAGTGTTCTGCAGTTTCAATATGAGGATTGAGGAACCAGGACGGTTCATGAGAGCAGGGTGGTAGACCTGATGTGTAGGGAACTCAATAAGGCGTTTATTGTTTCCAGTTGTAAGCTAATCTGTAGAATGGTGTGGGGACCAGGGAGAGTTTACTGACTGATTTCTGCAGATTGGTAGGCATAATGTACGCTGAATTTGACAAGTCCCTTCACAAGGTCGCAGATAGTTGATCGCTCTGGAAGATGGAAGAGAGGGAGGTAGGGAGAGACGTAGGAGGAACGGAGCAGTGACAGAGGGAGGGAGAAGGGAATAGAGGGATGGTGGAAGATAGAAGAGGCAGGGAGATTCTGAATGTTGTGAGACCCGGGGTGAGTTGTCGGGCTGATTTTACCGGAGATGACATGTCAAGCACCGGTAGCGTATGTATCGTATTTAACACGATATGAACAAGTGCTTAGATGGTTGCCTGCTCTGGATGATGATGTGGAACCCAGGAGATATTTCTGACTTATTTGATTGCGGAGGACCGACCAAATCGGGATGGTAGATGTAATGTACCCAGATTTTAACAATGTCCCAGATGGTATACCGCGCTGGAAGATGGGCGCGGTGCAGGCACGATTGACCGACTGATACACAATTGGGGCGGTGTGAGGAGGGAAGGTTTAAGGTTGCAGTTCCTTTCTCAGACTGGGAATCCGTCACTAGCAGAAGCAAATGCAGTTTAAGTCGGATCAGTGCGAGTTATGGTATTTCAGTCAGACAGCCCAGGGTCGGACTTTCACAGAGTTCCGGAGGAACACTGATGAGTGTTGGAGAACAGAAGTACCCGCGGTCCAGGAACACGGTTCCCAGAAAGTGAAGTCACAGGTAGACAGGGCGGTGAAGAATGGGTCTGAACGCAGACCTTCATCAGAGTGTCACCGAGTACAGGAGTCAGGTGACCATGTTGCAGTTGTACATGACGTCGATACACGTGGAGTACGGTGTTCAGTGTTGGCCGTCCTGTTCCCGGACAGATGTCATCAAACTGGAAATGAGTGCACGGGGAGATTCACGACGACGTTGCCGGGACTCCAGGGTCTGAGTTCGGGAAAGAGGTTGTGATTGCGACTTTATTCCTTGTAGCGCAGGGATGACCTTTCAGGGGTATATAAAGCCATGAGGAGCACAGACAGAGTGAATGGGTGCAATTATATCCCCTAGATCTGGACAATCGGGAGCCAGAGCGCACTGGTATGAGGAGAGAGGGGAAAAAAGATTCAACTGGTGAGCCGATTGACAACCGTTTGTTACCCAGATGGTGGTCAGTCTGCGGATGGAGCTGCCAGAGAATTGGTGGAGACGAATACATTATACTCTAGGGCCTTTCGGAGTATGACATGTGAGCCCTCCAGAATGACGTCGTTGTTGCATCACTGACCTGTTTGTATATTGATGAGGGGTTCGACTTTCCGAATGTTCAGCTTTGTGTTGGTGGAGGTCTGATGGTCTGCGAGAGAAAGATAGACAAGGAAGAGTGAGAGCGCAGCAGAGATTCGGGGACAGTGAGGTGCACAGTGGAGTAACAGACCTGTTTCTGTATTGATGAGGCGTTCGCTTTCCGAATGTTCATCTCGGTGTAGAAGGAGTAGAGAGAGGCTCGGAGATAGTTAGCGAGCGGGCTGAATGTGTAAGCGAGATGGAGGCAGGAAAGAAGGGAGGGAGGAAGAGAAAAAGAGAGAGTGGGAGAGAAGGAATAGAGGGAATAGCGTGAGAGACATGGCGGGGGAGAGTGGGCAGGGTGGGAGTCTGTGGTTTAGTAGGGAGAGAGAGGAGGGGGCGTTAGAGGGGAGCGAGAGAAAGAGAACAACATGGGGAGAAGGGAGACAGAGAAATGAGAGAGGGTGATGGTGGACAAGGGTCAGAGTGAGGACAAGAGAGCGGAGAAGAGAGGGCAAGAAGAATGAGCGTGAGAGGGAAAGGGAGAGAAAATGTGGGAAGAGATAAGTATTGTACAGAGTAAGAGAAGGGAGAGAAGAACGAAGGGGCGAGAGGGGATAAAAAATAGATTTTAGTGGGCTCCCTCCGCACCGTCCCATCACACACTCCCGGGGTCAGACACAGAGTGAAGCTCCCTCCGCACCGTCCCATCACACTCTCCCGGGGTCAGACACAGAGTGAATCTCCCTCCACACCGTCGCATCACACACTCCCGGGGTCAGCCACAGAGTGAATCTCCCTCCCTCCGTCTCTCTGCCCCACTCACCTCGGGAAGAAGAGCGTGTTTTTGTGAACTTCACATTCATGTAAGTCTCGCTGTCGTCCATCCCGTCGAGGATCCTCTGCGTCTCTGAGCTCAGGAAGGAGAATTAACCGTTGTCAAAGGAAGCCTGTTTTGACAGGGGAGTCAGACCGACGCCAACAAACACGAGATGAGCAGCTGATAAAGAGGAACCGAGAGCAGGCGGTGGGGGAGGTGCCGTGGAGAGGGATTGAGAGTGTTCGAGAGTGTGGCCCACGGAGATAAGAGTGGCGCAGAGAAGAGTAGTGAGAGTGGGTTGAAAGAGGGGGAGGGAGAGGGGGGAGTGATCGGGTGTTGGCGGAGAGAGAAGTGGGTATTGTGGAGTGAGTGGGTGGAGGGGGAGAGGGAAGTGATGGGAGTAAGGCGGAAGTGAAGGGAAGATAAGAGCGATGGAGATGAGAAAACGGAGGAAGAGGATGATGGGTAGAGAAATAGAGGGAGAGGGGTTTGGGAGAGAGAGGGAGAAATGTGGGGATGTGTAAACGGGAGGAAGAGAGGCAGGAATGGAATGAGAGGAGCGGAGAGGAGGATAGGAAGGAGAGAGTGTTTGGTAGAGAGAAGAAAGAGGAGTACAGGAAAGGGAGGGATGAGGGAGAAGGAATGTAGACGATAATGGAGAGAGCAGTCGAATGGGGAGAGAGACGAAACGATTAGACGGTGGGAGGTAGAGAAGGAGGGCGGGTGGAAGGAAAGTCGATGTGATTTGTTTCACTCATACAGAGCCTCTATTCTTCAGGAGATTTACATCTCCCGGTTGGTTCATGGTTTGCGCAAAGGGCACTCCCACTGCTCCTGCTCATCGTCGGTACTTCAGACGCTCTGTCTGCGAGAAACCACAGCCCCAGGACAAACACCCATGCCCCACCGAGGTGAGTGAGCTCCCCCTCCTTCCGAGTAACGTGAACAGCTCCCCTGGAAACTCGTGTCCCCCACGGGGTGTACTCGTCTTTCTCTTCCAGTGGGGCACTCTATCTTCCATTCTTTATTCCATGACACTTCGCTCTCACACACCTTTGTCTCCACCATACCTCTCTTCCTTCTCTCCCACCTTCCCCCACTCTCAACCCACTTCCCCATTTGTCTGCGGCTTTCTCTTTCTCCTCTCCACCAGCCGTGTCACCCCCAAACTGGAGATACCCCCCCAGCCTATCCACTTTTTGCACCCCGATCACAGTTCCCTGCATAATCCCTCTCCATTCCGCTTTTTCGGGGGTGGGGGGTGGTGTTTGTGAATTTGGTAAAGTTCAGCCCGGGACTTACAGCCGTCTGCCGGAATCACTCTCCCTTCTTCCCAATTCCCGCCCTCACCCTCCGTCGCCCAATATCCATCCCTCCCTTCCTAAATCCTCCACCCAATCCTCCCCTTCTCTTGTACCACATCGTTCCTCTTTTCCTTTTGCCCTCTCTCCTACTTACGTCTGCCACACTCACTCCCTCTCTCCCCTGTCCCAACATCGCCCGTATCTGCACTTTCTTCCCTCCTTGCCTCTCCTCCCTCCCCACCACCTCTCAACCTCTCCATTTCCCTCATCTCAACACCCCGTCCAACACCTACCTTCCCTTCCCCACACCTGTCCGCCCTCCCTTCACCGCTTCTCTCCCCTTTCCTCATGCACCTCCGTCATTCTTACTTCTCCCCTCCCGCTCGCTTCCTCCCTTCCTCCATTCCCCTCCATCACTTTCCCTCTACACGGCTCTCCTCAGTTCCCGATGTCGTGCTGGGTACAGCACTGCGGAGCGCTGTGTTGAGGGAGCCCCACCCGTCCTGTCCACTCGGGCATCGCACCACGCTGGTGGGCAGTCACCTCCCTCCGGGGTGGGAGGACGAGTGGAATTGCGAAGGCCAGGCAGCTTTTCCGGACTTCCCCAGGAGCCGGGATTCCAAGGACGAGTTTCCTCCACCTTTCGCGTTCCAATTCTTTTTCACCCCCCACCTTTCGCACCCCCTTCACCTCCCGATTTCCCTCTGCGGGAGCCGCCGCCTTTCACACAGGACAGTTAAGGTGAGGGAGAGAGCGCCGGAGAGGTCGCGGAGGGTCAGAGTGGAGAATGATATTAGAGGGGGACGAGTGGGGAAGAGGAGAAGGACGAGGAGAGGGTACTCCCATGACCGTACGGTATGGGGTAATCCCTCCGGCGCACCGAGGAACAGGAGAGGAATTACGGAACGGGAGTTGCGGGAATGATTTACGGAGGTGGCCGGAGGTGACGGACGTCCTGACCTCACTCCTCAGACCCACTGGCTCACCTTCACTTATTTTCACCTCTCCTGCTATTTTGTTTTTTTAGCCAGAGGGTGCGGAATCTGTGGAATTTGTTGCCACGGGCGGCAGTGGAGGCTGTCATTGGGTGTATTTAAGGCAGAGATTGATAGGTATCTGAATAGTCAATGCATCCAAGGTTATGGTGAGAAGGCGGGGGAGTGGGACTAAAGGGGAGATTGGATCAGCTCATGATGAAATGGCAGAGCAGACTCGATGGGCCGAATGGCCGACTTAGGCTCCTTTGGCTTTTAGTCTTATGGTCTTACGGTCTTCTCTCTCCTCCACCTCCAAAATCTCTATTGTCCCCTCCTTGCCCCTTCCCCGCCTCAGTCCCGTTGATGTCCTCCTTCCTCATCTGTCTCCCTCCCTCTGTCGCCTTCACCTTCTCGCCCCCACCACTGCCCTCCATTCTTCCCACATCCTACTCCCCTGCTTCTCCCCTTCCCCAACCTTTCCTCCTCTCTCTCACCTCCCAGTATCCCTACCGCACATCTTCGTTTCCCTCTCAATGTACGCTTTTCCACCTCACTAAAAGTTTCTTCCCCCCTCCTCTCATCTCCCTTTCTATCGCCTCCTTTCTCTCTCTCCGAACAACCTTAGTCTTCACTCTCCCATCTCTTTTTCCCCGCTATCCCCCTGTACATCTCTGCCCATTTGCCCTTTCGCACTCCCTCTCTACCCTCCATGATGCCTCTAATATGGTTCAGGTTCGCTCCTTTCCCCAGCTCCCTCGCTCTACCCATCACTCCTATGTTTTTCTAACTCACTGTCCTCCTCAGTCAAAGAACAATATAGCACAGTGCATGACATTCGGCCCAAAATGTTGTGCCGATCTTCAAACTCTGCCTCCCATATAACACTCCACCATAATTTCCTCCATACACCTGTCTAGTAGTCTCATAAATTTCACTAGTGTATCTGTCTCCACCACTTACTCAGGCAGTGCATTACACGCACCAACCACCCTCTGGGTAAAACAAACCTTCCTCTAATATCCCACTCTAACTTTCCACCCCTTACCTTAAAGCCAGGTCCTCTTGTATTGAGCAGTGGTACCCTGGGGAAGAGGCGCCGCTGTGCACACTGTCTATTCCTCTTAATATCTTGTACACCTCTATCATGTCTACTCTCATCCTCCTTCTTCCCTGAGAGTAATGTCCTAGCTCCCTTAATCCGTTAAATTTTATTTTGCTCGTTTAGAGTAGAGACAATGCAAGGCAGGATGCTGGAATGCTCCTCTTGCAGGAAGTGAGAAGTCAGCGAGACCTCTGGCGTCCCTGACAGCGACACCTGCAAGAGGTGCATCCAGCTGCAGCTCCTGTCAAACCATGTTTGTGAACTGGAGCAGGAGCTGGATGACCTCTGGATCATTCCGGAGAATGAGAAGTTTATAGATAGTAACTACTGGGAGGTAGCTTTGCCAAAGGAGCAGCGCACAGGCAATTGGGTTACCGTCAGGCCAGGGAAGTGGAAAGGGCAGGCAAAGCAGGGCTCACCTGTCGCCATTGTCCTCAACAGCACGTATACCGATTTGCATAGTGACTTACCTGGTACAAGTTTCGGCAGAATGATCTCTGGCACTGAGTCTGGTTCTGCAGTGAAGAAAAGGAGAGCGGTAGTGATAAGGGACTCGATAGTTAGAGGTACAGACAGGAGGCTCTGTAATCGTGACAGAGACTCCCAGATGGTTTGTTTCCTCCCGGGTGCCAGGGTCAGGGATGTCCCTGATCGTGTGCACAGCATTCTGAACTGGGAGGGTGAACGGCCAGAGGGTGAACCAACAGTAGGAAGAAGGAGTGAGGAGGTCCTGAAGAGTGAGTATAGAGAGCATGGTAGGAAGTTAAAAAGCAGGACTTCAAAGGTTGTAATCTCAGGATTGCTACCTGTGCCATGTGCCAGTGCGGGTAAGAACAGGATGCTCTGAAGGATGAACGCGTGTCTGAGGAACTGGAATTTGGGGCAGAGTTTCAGATTTCCGGTTCACTGGGAATGTGGGACCTGTACAAAAGTTAAGGCGTACACCTGAACCACAGGAGGACCAATACCACTGAAGGGAGGTTTGTTAGTGATTTTGGTGGGCGTTTAATCTATATTCACAGGGGGATTGGAACCAGAGTGCCTGAGTAGATAGTGGAGCGGGAGTGAAAATAAATGGTGTTAAAGGTTCATGCAACGTCACAAATAGAAGAGTTGTGTGTTTTGGTAATAAACTTCTGAGGAGTGTCTATTTCAATGCGACGAGTATTGTGGGGAAGGCAGACGAGCTGAGGGCGTGGATTGACACATGGTATCATGACATTATAGCCATTAGTGAAACTTGCTGCACGAGGGGTAGGACTGACAGCTTAATGTCTCAGGGTTCCGATGTTTCAGCTGTAATAGAGGCAGAGTGATCAAGGGTGGGGAGTCGTGGCATTGCTAGTCAGGGAAAATGTTACAGCAGTGCTCAGGCAGCGCAGATTAGAGGGCTTGTCTGCCGAGGCCATATGGGTGGAGCTGAGAAACAGGAATGGTATAACCACATTAATAGGGTTGTATTATAGACCACCCAACAGTCAGCGAAAATTGGAGCAGCAGGTCTGCAGAGAGATAGCAGACAACTGCAGTAAACATAAAGTTGTGATAACGGGGAATTTTAATTTTTACATAATGATTGGGACTCCCATACTGTTAAATTTCTAGACGGGTTAGTGTTTGTAAAATACGTTCAAGAAAGTTTTCTGAATCAATATATAGAGGTATTGACTGGAGAGGATGCAATATTAGATTTCCTATTAAGAAACGAGTTATGCCAAGTGAAAAAGTGTGTACAGGGGAACACTTTGGTTCCAATGATTATAACAACATTAGTTTTAACTTGATCATTGATAAAGATAGATCAAGCGCTCGGGTTGAGTTTCTAAACTTGAAAAAGGCCTATTTTGAAGAAATAAGAAAAAATAAATAAAACCCGTAGAACGGGACAGGTTGTTCTCTTGCAAGAATGTCGTTGGTACGTGGAAGGCCTTCCAAGGAGAAATTTTGAGAGAACAGACTTTGAATTAAAGGATTCATGATTAAAGGAAAAGTGAATAAGAATATGGAAACTTGGTTTTCTAGGGATATTGGAACGCTGATAAAGAAGAGAAGGATGTATGACAAGTATAGGAAACAGGGAGGAAGTTACTCGAAGACTGTAAAAAGTGCAAAAAAAAACAACAACTTAAGAACCAATTCAGGAGGGCTAAAAGAAGACGTGAGGGAGCTTTGGCAGTCAAGCTGAAGGATAATCCAAAGAGATTCTACAGGTATATGAAGAGCAAAAGGATAGTAAGGGTTAAAACTATTCCTTTTGAAGATCAGAGTGGTCGGCTATGTATTGAACCAAAATAAATGGAGGAGATCTTATTTTTTTTTTTTATTTTGCGTCAGTTGTTACGAAAGAAACTACCACGGAGTCAATGGACATGAGGCAAACGAGTAATGAGGTCACGGAACATTTACAGATTGAAGAGCTGGAGCTGTTTCCTATCTTGAGGCAAATCAGAGGAGATAAAGCCCCAGGACCTGACAGGGTATTTTCTCGGACGTTAAAGGAGACTTGTGTTGAAATTGCAGGGACCCTGCAAGTATAATTAAAGTGTCGGTATCTGCGGATGAGGTGCCGGAAGATTGGAGGATCGCTCATGTTGTTCCATTGTTTAAAGAAGGTCCTAAAAGTAATCCGGGAAATTATAGGCCGGTAAATTTGACGTCGGTAGCAGGTAAATTATTGGAAGGAGTACTAAGAGATAGGATCTACAAGTATTTAGATAGACAGTGACTTATTAGGGAGAGTCAACAGGTCTTTTTGCGTAGAGGTCAACACCTCTACATGCTTAACAAATCTATTAGCGTTTTTCGAGGAGGTTTCAAGAAAGTGGATGAAATGAAAGCAGTTCATGTTGTATACATGGACTTCAGTAAGTCCTTTGACAAGCTCCCGCATGCGAGGATAGTTAGGTAGATTCAGTCGCTAGGTGTACATGGTGAGGTAGTAAATTGGATTAGACATTGGCTCAATGGGAGAAGTCAGAGAGTGGTAGTGGAGGATTGATTCTCTGAGTGGAGACCTGTGACTAGTGGTGTGCCACAGGAATAAGTTCTGGGTCCATTGATATTTGTCATTTATATCAATGATCCGCATGATAATGTGGCCGATTGGTCCCGCAAATTTGCTGTTGATACAAAGATTGGAGGTGTAGTTGACAGTGAGGAAGGTTTTCAAAGCTTGCAGAGGGATTTGGTCCAGTTAGAGGAATGGGCTGAAAAATGGCAAATGGAGTTTAATGCGGACATGTGTGAGGTACTGCACTTCGGAAGGACAAACCAAGGTAGAACATGCAAGGAAAACGGTAGGACACTGAGGAGTCCAGTAGAACAGAGCAATCTGGGAGTACAGAGACATAATTCACGAAAAGTGGCTTCACAAGTAGATAGGGTCGTAAAGAGAGCTTCTGGTACATTGGCCTTTATAAATCAAAGTACTGAGTATAAGAGTTGGAATGTAATGTTGAGGCCGCATTTGAAGTATTATGTGAAGTTTTGGTCACCGAATTACAGGAAGGGTATTAAGTTTGAAAAAGTGTAGAGAAGATTTAAAAGGATGTTGCCAGACCTTGCGAAACAGAGTTACAGAGAAAGGTTGAACAGGTTTGGGCTTTATTCCCTGGGGCGAAGAAGAATGAAGGGAGATTTGATAGAGGTATATACAATAATGTACAATAGGTGTTTCCACCGAGGCCCAGGGGAGAGAAAACGAACAGAGGACATGGGTTAAGGTTGAAGGGGGTAAAGTTTAAAGGGAATATTGGGGGGCATTAGGGTGAGTGGTGGGTGTATGGAATGAGCAGCCAGATGAAGTGGTAAATGCGGGCTCAGTTTTAACATTTAAGAAAAAAGACTGGGACTGGTACATGGATGAAGGATATGGTCCAGGTGCAGGTCAGTGGGACTCGGCAGAAAAATGGTTCGGCACAGCCAAGAAGGCCAAAAGGCCTGTTTCTGTGCTGTAATGTTTTATGGATCTATGGCTCGAAATAAATATACGGTTTGCCCTAGCTGATCGGCCAGTGAGTCAGCAGGCCAGTGAAGCAGTGGTGCTTTGAGGCTCTGACCCAAGTCGTTTTCGCGGGAAGGATTGAAGACGAGCTTGCTCCTAGTTAGGCTTTACAATGCTTTCTGAGACGGTGATGTGCCTCTCACATGAGATGTGTCATTATTGGACGGATTTCTCTCTCCCGCAGTCACATCTGCCAGAAGTGCTTGCGGCTGGCCGATTTGGAAGACAGTGTAAGGAATCTGGAGCAACAGCTGCATAACCTTCGACTCATGAGGGAGTATTAGGTAGTCATAGATGAGAGCTACAGGGAGGTAGGGACCGGAAACAGGTCGTTGGGTGACAGTCAGAGGAGAGAGAGCGACGGTGAGCAGACAGATTTTGTGGACGTTCGAAGGACGCCCACAAGGTTTGTTGCCTCCCGGGTGCCAGGATCCGGGATGTCTCTGACCAGGTGCCAAGACATCCTGGTACAAGAGGGAAAGCAACCAGAAGTCGTGATACATGTTGGTACCAACGACATAGGCAGGAAGAGGGATCAGGTCCTGAAGTGTGAGTTTCGGGAACTAGGCAGAAGGCTGAAGAACAGGACCTCAAAGGTGGCGTTCTCAGGATTGCTGCCAGTGCTACGTGATAGTGATGGTAAGAATTGGAGGAGATGGCAGTTGAATGCGTGGCTGAGGATTTGGTGCAGCGGGCAGGGTTTTAGATTTTTGGATCACTGTGATCTCCTCTGGGGAAGGTGGGAACTGTACAGATTGGATGGATTTCACCTGAACTCGAGCGGGAGCAATATCCTTGCAGGTAGGTTTGCTAGCATGGTCCGGGAGAGTTTAAACTAATTTGCAATGGGAATGGGACCGGAGAGATAGAGCAGTGGACGAAGTTCATGGAGTAAAGCCAGATCTAACATATAGAGAGGCTTTGAGGAAAGAGTAGCAGAATAAAGGGTGTAAAGGTCGCAAGGTAGAAGGCCTAAAATGCGTGTACTTCAATGCAGGATTCATCAGGAACAAAGAGGAACTGAGAGCTTGGATACATACATGGAATTATGATGTAGTGGCCATTACGGAGACTTGGCTGGCACCAGGACAGGAATGGATTCTCAATATTCCTGGATTTCAGTGCTTAAAAAGGATGTGGGGGGGGGTTGGATGGTGGCATTACTGGTCATGGATATTATTCCAACTGCAAAGTGGGTGGGGAGTGTCGTAGGATTCTCCTTTGAGTCAGTATGGGTGGAAGTCAAGAACAGGAAGGACGTAGTTACTCTATTGGGAGTATTGGCTCCCTAGTTGCAGTAGAGATACCGAGGAGCAGATTAGAAGGCAGATTTTGGAAAGGTGTAAAAATAACAGGGTTGTTATCATGGGTGACTTTAACTTTCCTGATATTGATTGGCACCTGATTAGTTCCAATGGATTAGGCGGGGTATAGTTTGTTACGTGTGTCCAGGACATATACCTGTCCTGACGAAAGGTCTCGACCAGAAACGTCGACAGTGCTTCTCCTTATAGATGCTACCTGGTCTGCTGTGTTCCACCAGCATTTTGTGAGTGTTGTCGAATGTCCAGCATCTGCAGATTTCCTCGTGTTTCCTTCGTGTCCAGTACGTTGACAGGCCGAGTAGGGGGGGATGCCGTACTAGATCTAGTATTAGGTAACGAATCAGGTCAGGTCGTAGATCTGTTAGAGTGTGAGCTTCTGGGGGGACAGTGACCACCGCTCCCTGGCATTTAGTATTATCATGCAAAGGGATTGAATCGGAGAGGACAGGAAGTTTTTAATTGGGGAAGGGCAAATTATGAGGCTAGAAGGCTAGAACTTTCGGCAGTGAATCGGGATGATGTTTCTGCAGGGAAATGTACTATGCACATGTAGTCGATGTGAAAAGATCTCTTGCACGATATTAGGGATAAATTCGTCCCGGTGAGGAAGATAAAGAATGGCACGGTGAAGGAACAGTGGGTGAGAAGTGAGGCGAAAAATCTAGTCAGGTGGAAGAAGACAGCATACATGAGGTTTAGGAAGCAAGAAGCAAATGGGTCTACAGAGGAATATAGATTAGCAAAAAAGGAGCTTCAGAAAGGGGTGATAAGAGCAAGAAGGGGAATGAGATGGCCTTGGCGGGTAGGGCAAAGAAAAATCCCAGGGCATTCTTCAAGTATATGAAGAACTAAAGGATGACAGGAGTGAGTGTAGGTTCGATTAGAGATAAAGTTGGGAAGGTGTGCCTGGACTCTGTGGAATTCAGCGAGGTCCTTAGCGAATACCTTTCTACGGTATTCAGCAATCAGAGGGAAATTGTTGACGCTGAGGACAATATGAGTAAGGTAGATGTTCCAGAGCATGTTCATATTAAGGGAGAGGAGGTGCTGGAGTTGTTAAAATGCATTAGGACGGATAATTCCCCAGGGCCTGACGGAATATTCCCCAGGCTGATCCACGAAGCGAAGAAAGAGGTTGCTGAGCCTTTGGCTAGGATCTTTATGTCCTTGGTGTCAACGGAAAAGATACCGGAGGATTGGAGGGAGGCGAATGTTGTCCACTTGTTCAAAAAAGTTAGTAGGGATAGTCTGGATAATTATAGACCAGACGACACACACATAATGCCGGTGGAACACAGCAGGCCAGGCAGCATCTAAAGGAGAAACATCGACAGTGCTTCTCCTTATAGATGCTGCCTGACCCGCTGTGTTCCACCAGCATTTTGTCTGTGTTGTTTGATTTTCCAGCATCTGCAGATTTCCTCGTGTTTGCTCTTTAAATTATGCCTGACGTCTGTGGTGGGAATGCTGTTGGAAAAGATTCTTTGATATAGGATCTATGGTCATTTAGAGAATCATGGTCTGATCAGAGACAGTCAGCATGGCTTTGTGAAGGGCAGATCGTGTCTAACAAACCTGATAGAGTTCATTGAGAAGACGGCCAGGCATATAGATGAGGTTAGTGCAGTGGATGTGATCTACATGGGTTAGGTAAGGCATTTGACAAGGTTCCACATGGTAGGCCTATTCAGAAAGTCAGAAGGCATGGGATCCAGGGAAGCTGACCAGCTAATTTCGGAATTTCGGAATTGTAAGGGCTGCAGAAAGCAGAGAGTCGTGGTCGGGGAAGTACATTCGGAATGGAGGGTTGTGACTAGTGATGTCCCACAAGGATCATATCTGGGACCTCTATTATTCGTGATTTTTACTAACGACCTGGATGTGGGGGTAGAAGGGTGGGTTGGCAAGTATGCAGACGACACAAAGGTTGGTGGTGTTGTGGATAGTGTTGAGGATTGTCGAAGATTGCAGAGAGACATTGATAGGATGCCGAAGTGGGCTGAGAAGTGGCAGATGGAGTTCAACCACGAGAAATGTGGGGTGGTACACTTTAGAAGGACAAAATGATTCGCGAGATAACGATGTAGCTTCATAAAGCTCTGGTCAGACCACCTGGCCAGTTCTGGTCACCTCATTATAGGAAGGATGTGGAAACATCGGAAATGGTACAGAGGAGATTTACCAGGATGCTGCCTGGTTTACAGAGTATGCATTATGATCAGAGATTAAGTTAGATAGGGTAATATTCTTTGGAGAGACGGAGGATGAGAGGAGACATGATAGAGGTATACAATATATTAAGAGGAATAGATGGAGTGGACAGCCAGCGCCTCTCCCCCAGGACATCACTGGCTCAATAAAAGAGGACAAGGCATTAAGGTAAGGGGTGGAAAGTTCAAGGGGTATATTAGAAGAAGGTTTTTCACTCAGAGAGTTATTGGTGGTCCGAATGCACTGCCTGATTCAGTGGTGGTGGCAGATCCACTAAGGAGATTTAAGAGACAAAAATACAGGTATATGGAGGAATTTAAGGTGGGGGTTATACGGGAGGCAGGGGTTTAATGGTAGGCAAACATTGTGGGCGAAGGGTCTGTACTGTGCTGTACTATTCAATGCTCTATTTTCTATGATATTCATACTGATGTCATTGGTACCTATACGGTCCAGGCCTTCCGGCTGCTCACACACCCTCTTATGAATCATAGGGGAGGAATAGTGTTCTGAGGGATGAGGAAGGAAGGGGAGATGACCTGAAA